>NW_020524850.1:10000-117500 GCF_003368295.1 Carassius auratus | reverse complement strand
CGTAGTGATTACAACTTTGACAAAATAAAGTCATTTCTGCAAAGGACTAAAAATGTGAAAAATGTCCAGGTTGAAGATTTTTTTGCTGACCGCAGAATGTTTATCAACTCAGTGACAGTGCTAATGAGAGGTGAAGGTGGGGAACAGTTTACAGTGCAGGAGATCTATAGATTGAAAAAACTTGTTTCCAAACTGAAATTAGAATTACAAACTGAAGATGGCTTTGAAACCACATAGTCTATGTTTTTCTATGTTTTTGTTTGGTTTGTGTCCCCTCATACTATTTTTTATGAGTGTGATGAAGGTGAGCTCTCTCAACCTGAATGGGGCCCAAGATATGCATAAAAGAGCATTACTGTTCGAATTATCAAACAAAAGAATATTGATGTGATGTTCGTTCAAGAAACGGACAGTGACTGTATTAATGAAATAGATTGGAAAAAAGAATGGGAGGGTGATGTGTTGTTTGCTCACATGAGCTCTACTAGAGGAGGGGTGGCTGTTCTCTTTGCTAAGAATTTTTTGCCTATCTCATGTGATGTTAAGCATGCAGTTTCTGGCAGATTATTATGCATAAGGGCTCAGTTTGAAAAATTCAAGGCTGTTTTTATTAATGTTTATGCTCCTACAAATGGAAGTGAAAGAGTACTTTTTCTTAAAGATGTTAATACCATTCTGCAGGACTGTAGTTCTGATGATTTTTTTGTTTTTGGGAGGTGATTTCAATTGTACTGAGAATTATAGAGTAGATAGAAATCACATTGAACCTCATGCTGCCTCAAGTCGGGTTTCAATGAATTAATTGAGACTCACAGTTTGTGTGATGTATGGAGAGAGCTAAATAATAATGTAAGACAATACACATGGGTACATAACAGAGAAAACTTTATTTCCTTGGCCAGGTTGGACAGGTTTTATTGTTTTAGACATCATTTTAATGTTGTGAAAAGCTGTCTTATCACACCTACTGGTTTTTCTGATCATTGTTTAGTATCATGTAATGTATATATAGGAAATGTGAAGTCAAAGAGTGCATATTGGCATTTTAACACCTCCCTGTTAAGTGATGTGAATTTTAGAGATGTGTTTATTTCCTTCTGGAATAAAAGAAAATGTTACTTTAAAAATTTGCGTGAGTGGTGGGATTATGGAAAGATTGAGGTGAAAGTATTTTGTCAACAGTATACTTTCAGTGTTTCTCGGGACATCACTAAATCAATGAAAAAGCTTGAATCTGAAATTATAGAAGCACAAGGGTTAGCAGAGGTTACTGGGGAGGGATGACATATCGAGACACTTAAAACTAAGACGTCTCTTCTTGCAGATTTGCTCGGCATTAAAGCGCATGGGTCTCAGGTCCGTTCTCGTTTTCAGAATTTAACACAAATGGATGCCCCATCTAAGTTTTTCTTTAGTCTTGAAAAAAAGAATGGTCAGAGTCGTAATATTCACTGTCTACGCTCTGAGAACGGGCAGGAGTTAACACAGACACCTGATATCAGAAAACGAGCTGTACAGTTCTATGGCCAACTGTACAGCAGTGAATACAGAGAGGATAAGGAGTTATCCGCTGGCTTCTATGAAGGTCTGCCAAATGTCCTGGAGGACTCAAAAGCAGAGCTGGAGAGGCCCCTTTCTACAGAGGAACTTCTGAATGCTCTGAAGGGCATGGAGAGCGGAAAAGCTCCAGGGATGGATGGACTCCCTGCTGAATTCTATAAGGAGTTTTGGGCTGTGCTGGGTGAGGACCTGTTGGCAGTCCTAAATGAAAGTTTGTCTGTTGGCTCTTTGCCCTTGAGCTGTAGGAGGGCAGTGATCACATTGATACCAAAAAAAGGTGATTTGCAGGAGATCAAGAACTGGAGACCTGTGAGTTTACTGTGTTCTGATCTTAAAGTTCTTTCTAAGACTTTAGCAAATAGACTGAGAAAGGTGATGGGGCAGGTCATTCATTTTGACCAGACGTATTGCGTGCCGGGCAGGTCAATTATTGATAATGTTAGTCTCATACGAGACATTTTAAGTGTTTCGAGTCTTTTAGGGGTAAATTTAGGTTTTATATCTATTGATCAACAGAAAGCATTTGATAGAGTGGAGCACCAGTATTTATGGGATACCCTAGAAGCATTTGGTTTTAGTTCTGATTTTATTGGTATGATAAAAGTGCTATACCAAGACACTGAAAGTTTGCTGAAGATCAATGGTGGTTTGAGCGCCCCTTTTAAAGTTAGTAGGGGGATCAGACAGGGTTGTGCACTGTCTGGTATGCTTTACTCATTAGCCATTGAACCAATGCTAAATAGACTAAGAACCATGATTAATGGTTTAATATTACATAATGATGTTCAGCATCAAATTTCTGCTTATGCTGATGATGTTATGGTCATGGTAAATGGACAAGAAGACATTAATAAGTTGGTTTCTGTTATTAGTGATTTTGGAATAATTTCAGCTGCCAAAGTTAATTGGGAGAAGAGTGAAGCATTGGCTGTTGGGAAGTGGGAGGGAGGGTTACCAAAATTACCTAGTGGGATGATCTGGAAGAAAGATGGTTTTAAATATCTAGGTGTGTATCTTGGGGATTTAAATACCCAACAAAAAAATTGGGAAGGCGTTTTTCAAAAGATAGAAGGAAAATTAAAAAAGTGGAAATGGCTTCATTCACAATTGTCTTTTAGAGGGAGGGTTTTAATTGTCAATAACTTGGTTGCTTCAACACTATGGCATAAATTATCTTGTGTGGATCCGCCTGTTGGATTGCTGTCCCGATTGCAGACAATCTTAGTGAATTTTTTTGGGACAGTTTGCACTGGGTTCCTCAGAGTGTGCTCTTTCTTCCTAAAGAAGAGGGAGGACAAGGGCTTGTCCACCTACCAAGCAGGCATGCTACTTTTCGTCTACAGTTCATCCAGAAATTCTTGACTGGGCCTGTGGAACTGGTGTGGCGGAAGGTGGCAAAAATAATTTTGCACACAGTGGATGGACTTGGACTGGATGCTGCCCTGTTTTTAATGGATGTGAAGCAATTACGACTGGCTGGATTGTCTCAATTTTACTGTGGACTTTTCAAAGTGTGGGGACTGTTCAATGTGTGCAGGATGGAGGAGACCAATTCTTTGTACTGGTTATTACAAGAACCTCTTATTAAAGGAGCTCGTATGGACATTGCGAGTGGGAATGTTCCAGGACTTGTGCAGAGACTTTGTGCTACCAAATCTGTGACATTGAGACACATAATTGATGTGGCTGGACCCGAGCTGAGTGATATAAATGCAGTGGCCAGCTTATTGGGTCAGAAATCAGCTCGTCACACATCGGTCATAGTGGAAATGTGAAAAACAAAGTTAACAAAAGAGGAATTGTCTATGATAAAGAATTTTAAAATTGGAAGAGCAACTTTTGATGAAAGGGACCCTTTTCCAAAGCTTGGGATCACACCAGACCTAACGGAATTATCTGTTCCTTTGCTGGATCTTAACGGACTACAAAATTTAGAACTGAATGAAGTAGGAGGGAAAGTGATTTATAAATGCCTTGTTAAAGTTTTAAATAAGGTAAAATTAAATGGTAGGATTGATACAATTTGGAGAGACAAATTTGGGTTGAAAGAGGAAATTAAGCCATTGTGGAGGGTGTTGTACAAACCACCATTGGTAAAACGATCTGGTGATTTACAATGGAGGATTTTACATGGGGCTGTGGCTGTTAATGCTTTTATTTCAGTCATTAATCCCAATGTTGACGATAAATGTGTGTTTTTTGGATTTAGAGAAACCATTTTTCATTGTTTCTTAGAATGTAAAAGACTCCATGCACTTTTTAACTTGTTGGATTTATTGTGTGGTAAATGTGGGGAAAAGTTTACATGAGAGATTTTTATTTTGGGGGCTGGGTACAATCAGAGGCAAAAGATAAAATGCCAATTGATTAATTTTATGTTTGGACAAGCAAAGCTGGCAATTTATAAAACAAGAAGGAACAGAATCGAATTTTACATGGGGCTGTGGCTGTTAATGCTTTTATTTCAGTCATTAATCCCAATGTTGACGATAAATGTGTGTTTTGTGGATTTAGAGAAACCATTTTTCATTGTTTCTTAGAATGTAAAAGACTCCATGCACTTTTTAACTTGTTGGATTTATTGTGTGGTAAATGTGGGGAAAAGTTTACATGAGAGATTTTTATTTTGGGGGCTGGGTACAATCAGAGGCAAAAGATAAAATGGCAATTGATTAATTTTATGTTTGGACAAGCAAAGCTGGCAATTTATAAAACAAGAAGGAACAGAATCGAAAATAGGTGTGGTCAAGAGATTACATCTTTATTTAAGGCTCTCATTAAGTCAAGAATTGTTGTAGAGTTTAAGTATTATAAAGCAATGAATGATATAGAAACTTTTAAACTACAGTGGTGTTACAATTCAATTTTTTGTACGGTGATGGAGGAGGATTTAAATTTTGATCTGATTTGGATTTGATGTATGTTTTAATATTTATGCTGTTATAATTGAATAAAGTTTGTTTTAATTCTCTCTCTCTCACACACACACACACACTCTCTCTCTCTCTCTCTCTCAATTCATATTGCTTTAACGGTATGACATACATAGGTACATATTGTCAAAGCATTGTACATAGCAGAATAGAAACAAACAAAACAAAAATACATATATATCCATAAGAAAAAATAATAAGGTCTGCCAATAAATACATGTAAAATATATCCATATACATTTCTATAAACATTGTTGGTACTACTAATGTAGATGTGTTCACTCTTTACCTCTTAGTTTGTGGCATTTGTAAATATAATGTGCTACCACAGAGGAAGCAGGTCCTTCACCAAGTAATATTTTTAATTTGTCATGTTCATGGAGTGACTGGAACTCAGGAGTGTTCTGCTGTATTTGACTGTACAGTGAGTCTCTCAGAGATGTGTATTTGTCACAGTCTCAACTGATCCTGATCTACACTCGTTACAGACTAGCTCTTCTTCAGGTAACCAGCTCTTTCTGTGTCATCCTTTCTCTATGGCCAGCTGGTGGTCACTCAGTCTGTACTTGGTCAGTAACTGTCTGTTATATTCCTGACTGAGAGCAGATAGTCAGTCATACTGTACTCTCTGTTGAGTTTCAGATAACACTGGAGGCCACTTTGGTGTTTGGTTTGTTCTTTCCAATACTGTATGTATGTCTCCTTCTCTTCATTCATAATTTATTTGATTCTTCCAAGTTTTTCAGGATTGGTGATATCGAGTGCTTTGTTAGTCAGCTCTGACACCATTACACAAAGATGACTTTTTTGAGCACTCTTTTTTTGTGTTTTAAGTGCTTTATGATGAAGAGAATCTTCCGAACTAGAGTTTAAGTGGATCCAGAACTTTAAAACTCTTTTTTTAATGATGAGGTTTAGGGGGAGACAGGCGTTATTAGGAGTGTTTCTGTGCACGTGAAGGATGCTTCTGCAGAACTCGACATGCAGAGCTTCTAAAGGGTGTTTGTTCCAGTCTTTATGGCTGGAGTTACTCGCTGGGCCCCAGATCTCGCTTCCATACAGGGCAATGGGCAGAATCACACTATCCAAGATCTTTGTCCAGATTCTGATGGGGATGTTTATTTTAAATAATTTCATTCGTATAGCGTGCAGTGCCTTGCGGGCTTTTATAAGTAATGTTTTAATTGCCAATTTGAAATTTCCAGAAATTTCCAAAACCAGACCAAGATAAGTATAGTGTAAAGCAGGGATAGGCAACTCCGGTCCTGGAGGGCAACTATCCTGCAGAGTTTAGCTCCAACCCTAATTAAACACACCTGAACAAGGCAATCAGTGTTTTCAGGATTACTAGATAGATACAGGCAGGTGAGTTTTTATGAGGGCTGAAGCTAAACTCGAGTTGGTGTTGCCTATCCCTGGTGTAAAGTATGTTGAAGTGTGGTGTTGTTTAAAGTAATTTCTTGTTTATGTTCTAGATTTCTGGGCTTTTTCTGAAATATCATAATCTTAGTTTTTGGGATGTTGACGTCTAAGGCCCAATCCTGGCAGTATTTAGTTAAAATGTCAAGGTTGTTCTGGAGACCTTCTGGTGTTTTAGACAGAATTAGTAAGTCGTCTGCATTCAGTAAGTATTTGACCACTGTGAGGTATAACTGTAGTCCTGGACTGTTTGACTGGTCCAGTAGATCTGCCAGTTCATTGATATATATGTTAAATAAGGTCGGGCTGAGGAAAATACTCTGTCCTTTGCTGCCCAATTTTTACTGCACATTTATTTTGGTTATACATGTTTTTAATTAAGTCATATATTTTACCCCCTATGCCACTTTGAATGATTTTATAAAACAGTCCGTTATGCCAGATGGAGTCAAAAGCCTTCTTAAAATCTATAAAGCATGCCAAAAATTTTCCGTCTTTCTTCTGGTGTACATGTTCATTTATAAGCGTGTGTAGTGTGTGAATATGGTCAGTGGTTCGATGTTTAGGGAGGAAGCCAATCTGAGATTTGCTGATGACATTGTGCTGCTTTAAGAAAGATGAAATCCATGAGTTGATTATAGAAGAAAATACTTTTCCCAAATTACTGGTTACACAGATCCCTCTGTAGTTATTAGGATCGGTTTTGTCTCCACTTTTAAAGATGGGAGAGATGAATCCTGTGTTCCAGACCTCAGGAAAAACACCTGAACTCAAAATCAAATTAAAAAGTTTGAGTAATGCAATTTGCAATTCAGGAGAGCTATTTTTAAGCATCTCGTTCTTGATCTTGTCAGGGCTTTATCTTTATCTTGATTTCTGACATTTGAGGGATTTCAGTTTTTCACTAAGTTCTTGTTGGGTTATTGGATAATCTAGTGGATTTTGGTTATTTTTGATACATGCATTCAATTTTTCGAGGACTTTTAATTGGATGGGATTATTCAGATGGTCAGTTTGAGGTGTATAGAGCTTCTCAAAGTAATCCTTCCAAATCTGACCATCTTGTGTGGCTAACTCTTGTGGTTTTGTCTTGTTCAGACTGTTCCACATGCTCCAGAACTGACCCCTGATCAATTGATGTTGTGCTACAGGATGGCGGCTGGTACAACAGCAGCAGCAGCACGGCGTGCTGCGGGAGAGTGCACACAAGAGTTTTCTCGAATCAAACCAGAGATTTACCATACTGTAGACGGTAGAGTCGTAGTTGAAGATTAATTGCTGAACTTTATTGTGATTAAAATGCGAACACTAAGCCATAATGATATTGTGATGATTGTAACTAGCAGTTTCAGCTCTGAGCGGATTGAGACCTCAAAGGCAGTTTTGTCAGAGCTCCTTCCACATCATAAACGATGGATCTCCCATAGGGGACAAAAGAAGGATGTTAATAATGTAAAAATGTGTCTGCAAGTGCTTAATGAATGCGGTGAAGAGATCCCAAGATTTGTATCTCACTTCCTGGATGATATACCGCCCGTCTCATTTAAACACATCAATGTGTCTGTGCTCCTTGGGAAAATGCAGCAAATTAATACTGACATTGACTACCTAAAAAGAACAATGGGAACTCAAGTAGCTGCCTGTGAAATGTTGCGGGAGGTTTCTGAGAAACTTGACGACCGGCTGACAGCTGTGGAGGGGCACTGTGAACCGGATGCTATCTGCCTCACTGCCGTGGAGACACAACTGGGTCTTGTGCCCAGCGTGTCAGGTCTTTCCTCGGCTGTGTTGGAGAGGCCAATAGGCCCTGGTCCTGTTTTCTGCCCTCCCTTTGCGGCTGATGGATGTTTGTCAGCGGCATGGTGAGACTGATGGCGGAAGACCGGCGCAGTCTTTGGATCCAGTCCTGGGACAAACGCAGACTCTCCCATGGAGCATGATGGTTAAGGATGGGCGCCGGCTGAAGCAGGTATCTGAGAACCCTGCACATCGAAGCCCCACACCTCGCACTGTAAAAACTCCAGCGAGGTTTGTGAGAAAGAAAACTGCCATAATTGGGACTGGTGTGGTTAGTAATATACTGGCTGTTAAAACAAAGTTGGTAAAGGTATTTGCAACAAAGTTTGATCTTAGTGTTGATGCCGATACTCTTAGTGACTACTTAAAGATGAAGCTGAATCGGGAAGTGACATGCAGAAAAATAGAGGCGACACAGAGCAGATTTAGCTCCTTTTGTATTTCTGCTGAATGTAATGATGTGGCCGAGCTATATGATCCGCAGCTTTGGCCCGCTGGGACTTTTGTCCGACGCTTCTATGAGCCTTGTCGCCCTAGGGGATCAGAAGGAAGACTGTCCTGGCCAGAGGATGCCCCCTGCTCTCGAGATGAGGGGCTGTTGCACGTTAATGATGCTAGTGTGCCTGCTGTAGTTGTGGGTGAGAACGGGATGAAGACCGGCTGCTCGGCTGGAAATGACAAAACATTGTAAAATGCGTGTTGTCTCATATAATACCCGTGGGCTGCGAGTAGGTCATACTGCTTCTGATATATCAAAACGTCTGGTTGTGGATACATTGCTGGATGAGTGTGACATTCTGTGCTTGCAAGAAACGTGGCTGGCGAAACAAGATTTGTATAAGCTGAACACTGTACACATAAACTTTCATGGGGCTGGAGAGTCCACTACTGACCTCAGTATAAAGCTGGTTCGGGGTAGGATAGCTGGTGGTATAGCAATATTGTGGAACATCAAATATGACTCAATGGTGAATGTGGTGCGCCTAAATATTGACTGGGCCATTGGGCTAGTGTGTAATTTTAATGAAAAGAAATGTATTGTCTTAAATGTTTATACACCGTATGAATCATATGAGCATGAGGATGAATTTTTGAACAGGTTAGCTTGTATTCAGACATTCATAGAGGAGAATAGTTCATCTTGTGTCTATGTTATGGGTGATTTTAATGCTGACATGTCAGATAGCAAATCTTTATTTGCAACACACTTACAGCAGTTTTGTAATGAGTCTAACTTAATTCTATCGAGCATTGCTTTGTTGCCTGACTCAAGTTTTACCTATGTTAGTGATGCGTGGAACACAACATCTTGGTTAGACCATATTGTCACCACAGCTGATGCTCATGCCTCACTGATAAATGTGGAGATCTGCTATGAACTTGCCACCTCAGATCATATACCTATTGCTGCTTTGTTAGATGTTGAAAAACTCCCCCTGCTGTCCAGGAATAAGAAACTGGACTGGTCAAAGCTGAGTAAAGAGGAGGTGGCAGAATACTCATTGCGAACTGAAAGTTTTCTAAATGATATTCCACTGCCTTATGAAGTCCTAATGTGCTCAGATATTAATTGTAAGGATGTGCTACATGTTGAAAAACTCTGTGCCATGTATGATGGTATTGTGAAATGTCTTAATGTTTCCAGTGTACCATTCTGTAAAAGAAAATGTAAGGTGCTTTGTCATGATCCCTTTTCCCCTCTCTCTGTCTCCCTCTTGTGATCACTTACTCACTCTTTCACGCACACTTACCCACTCCTCCGCTCATTATCACTTTCAGCTGTCTCCCCTTTCATTCCCTCACCTGTCCCTTTTTGTCCTTGATTGTCTCTGCTTCTTATTCTCTTTCTAGCCCTGTCTCATTGTCGGATTATTCGATGACCTTTCGTGAGATACACCTGTTCCCAAGTCCTGTCCTGTCTTGTCCGTGGATGGTTTTTGTCGTTGTTTCTGCTGTGAGTAATTTTGTCATAGGACTGTGTATTATCCGGCTGTGCCTGTTTGCAGAGTACCTGTGCAGCACCTGCCCCTGGCCTTTCACACCGCCGGCGACCTCCTCTGTTTTTTGACTGGGTGTTGACATCCCGGGGTCCCTGCCTCTGCCCTCGTGAAGATTTGTGGTTTTTTTTCTTAGACCCTGTCGTCTGGCCATTTCTGTTTTGGGCTGAAAGAAGTCCGTGATTTTTGTTCTCTTTATTCTGAGAGAGACTATTTTCTTTATTAAAGACTGTCAATTGCACCCCTCCCTGGTCTACCATCGTTCTTACCCCTAACAGAATAATCCGACCAGAAGATGGACCAGGTGAGTGGTAATCCCCTCCAGAGTGCGGTGGAGCTCCAGGGTGCTCTGCTGGGGAAACATGAGGAGGAGTTATCCACCACGAGACGATCCGTAGAATCCCTGACCGCCCAGCTCTCGGGTCTAACTCAGCAGTTCCACCACTACCGTCATGAGACCACTGCAGCAGCCGGACAGCGCGACCCTTCTGAGCCACGCATAAACAACCCTCCGTGCTATTCTGGTGAGCCTTTACAATGCCGAGCCTTTCTCACCCAATGCGAGGTTGTTTTTTCTCTCCAGCCGTCCACCTACGCCAGGGATCGATCTAAGGTGGCTTATGTGATTTCTCTTCTCAATGGACGGGCTCGAGAGTGGGCAGCGGCGAACTGGGAGGCAGAGGTAGACTGCGTCTTTAAGTTTTCTCTGTTCAAGGAGGAGATGATCCGAGTATTCGACCGGTCTGCACATGGTGGTGAAGCGTCCCGTCTCCTAGCCACCTTGCGCCAGGGGAGGAGGTCAGTCACAGACTTTTCAATTGAGTTTCGTACTCTGGCCACTACTAGTGGATGGAACGGCCCGGCACTAATCTCCCGCTTTCTCGAGGGCCTCAACTCTGAGATTAAGGATGAGGTCGTTGTCCGAGAGGTTCCTGACAATTTCGACTCCCTAGTCGAGCTGGCTCTTCGCATTGAAAGACGCTTCGAGAGGCGACGGAGGGCTCGCGGATTGGAGGCTTCGTTACTCCCCTCTTCCACAGCTACTCGTCCGCCACTGCCCTCTGCTGCTGATCCTGAGCCGATGCAGCTAGGGGGGCTTCGCATATCTACACGGGAACGCCAGCGCAGGATTATGGATCGTCTATGTATGTACTGCGCTGCCGCTGATCATTTCGTCTCCAGGTGCCCAGTAAAAGCCAGCGCTCGTCAGTAGGCGGAGGGTTGCTGGCGAGCGCTACATCATGGGTCTCTCCATCTAAGTCCTGCACTTCCCTTCCCGTTCACCTCCGCTGGCTGGGATCGTCTGTTTCCTGCTCAGCATTACTGGATTCGGGGGCGGAGGGGAACTTCATTGACGAGACTTGGGCTTTAAGACAAGGTATTCCCCTCTTAGATTTGCAAGACTCCACCCCCCTGTTTGCCCTAGATGGTAGTCCCCTTCCTAGGGTACAGAGAAGGACTTCACCATTGACTCTTACTGTTTCAGGAAATCATAGGGAAACTATTTCTTTTTTTATTTTTCATTCCCCTTTCTCTCCCGTGGTTTTAGGCCACCCGTGGTTAGTTCTTCATAACCCCCAGATTAACTGGGCAGAAGGCACTATTCTTTCTTGGAAATTGTCCTGTCATGTCGATTGTCTGTCTTCTGCTGTGCCCCCTGTCTTGCCCGTAACTGTTTTTCAGGAGGAGCCAGGTGATTTGTCTGGGGTTCCGGAGGAGTATCACGATTTGCGGGAGGTCTTCAGTCGTTCCCGGGCCGCTTCTCTCCCCCCTCATCGCCCGTATGACTGCAGCATAGATCTTCTCCCAGGTACAACGCCCCCCCGTGGTAGACTATACTCATTATCCGCCCCCGAAAGGGAGGCGCTCGAGAAATACCTTTCTGAATCACTGAATGCGGGTACCATCGTTCCTTCCTCGTCTCCAGCGGGAGCCGGTTTCTTCTTTGTTAAGAAGAAAGATGGCTCCCTGCGCCCCTGCATAGACTATCGGGGTTTAAATGATATCACTGTCAAGAATCGTTATCCATTGCCCCTGATGTCCTCCGCCTTCGAGATCTTGCAGGGAGCTAAGATATTCACTAAGCTCGACTTACGTAACGCCTATCACTTAGTACGTATTAAGGAGGGGGATGAATGGAAGACCGCGTTTAATACGCCCCTCGGACACTTTGAATACCGGGTTCTTCCCTTCGGATTGGTTAACGCTCCCGCGGTCTTTCAAGCCTTAGTCAATGATGTCCTACGAGACATGCTCAATGTTTTTGTATTCGTCTACCTTGATGACATTCTGATTTTTTCGCCGTCTCTCCAGGTGCACGTCCAACATGTTCGTCGTGTTCTTCAGCGCCTATTAGAGAATCGACTTTACGTTAAGGCCGAGAAGTGTTCTTTCCACGCCCCCTCAGTTACGTTTCTGGGCTCGATCATCTCGGCAGAAGGGATTAGTATGGACCCTGCTAAGGTCCAGGCTGTTACCGACTGGCCCGTGCCCGATTCCCGTCTCGCACTACAACGTTTTCTCGGGTTTGCTAATTTTTATCGTCGTTTTATACGTAATTTTAGTCAAGTAGCCACACCCCTTACAGCTCTGACCTCAGTCAAGTCCCAGTTTAGATGGTCCGCTTCTGCGCAGGCTGCGTTCGACACGCTTAGATCGCTTTTTACTACCGCACCTATCCTTCTCACCCCTGACTTCTCTAAACAATTCATAGTCGAGGTCGATGCCTCTGAAGTAGGGATCGGGGCGGTGCTATCCCAGCGCTCCTCCGCTGACGACAAGATACACCCCTGCGCCTTTTTCTCCCACCGTCTTTCTCCTGCTGAGCGCAATTACGACGTAGGCAACCGCGAACTGCTCGCCATCCGTCTAGCGTTGGGTGAATGGCGACAGTGGCTAGAAGGAGCTCCCGTCCCTTTTATCGTCTGGACAGATCACCGAAACCTAGAATATATCCGCAAGGCCAAGAGACTAAATGCTCGTCAGGCCCGCTGGGCGTTATTCTTTACCCGTTTCGATTTCACTATCTCGTACCGTCCGGGTACCAAGAACGTCAAACCTGATGCACTATCCCGTCTTTTTGACTCCTCTGCATCTTCTGAGCCTGAGGAGATTATTCCCCCGGGTCATGTTGTTGGCACGGCCGTCTGGGGAATAGAGAAGCTGGTTAAGCGTTCCCTTTCTCGTGTCATAGTTCCGCGCAACTGCCCTAGGGGGCTGCTTTTCGTCCCTGTGTCAGCGCGTCGGGCAGTCCTTCAATGGGGACACACCTCTAAATTGACAGCCCATCCCGGCGTCCGGGGCACCATCGCTTTTATCCGTCAGCGCTTTTGGTGGTCTTCTTTAGAACGGGACGTGCGACGATTTATTGCCTCCTGCGATACGTGCGCCCAGACTAAGACTGACAGTTCCCCTCCGGCCGGTCTACTTCGTCCGTTACCGGTTCCGACTCGACCGTGGTCTCACTTAGCACTCGACTTTATCACCGGTCTTCCTCTCTCTGGGGGGAACACCGTTATTCTTACCGTGGTAGATCGTTTTTCTAAGTCGGCCCATTTTATTCCCCTCGCTAAACTCCCTTCTGCCAAGGAGACCGCCCAGATCATGGTTGACCATGTTTTTAAGCTACATGGGTTACCCACTGATATTGTGTCTGATAGAGGCCCCCAATTTTCTTCTCAATTTTGGAAAGAGTTTTGTCGTCTGATTGGGGCATCCGTTAGCCTCTCGTCCGGGTTTCATCCCCAGACGAACGGCCAAGCTGAACGGACTAATCAAATTGTCGCCCGTATGCTCCGCAGTCTCACCCATCAGAATCCCGCGTCATGGTCACAGCAACTCTCTTGGGCCGAATACGCCCATAATTCGCTCCCCTCCTCTGCTACGGGCCTTTCGCCCTTTCATTGCTGTCTCGGTTATCAACCTCCGATATTTGCGTCCCAAGACTCTGAGTCTAATGTTCCGTCCGTGCAAGCTTTTATTTGCCGATGCAAACGCACCTGGAGGAGAGTGCGATCTGCTCTCTGTCGAGCTAGAAGACGCATGACTGTTACGGCCAATAGGCGCAGAGTTAAGAGCCCTCGCTACGTTTGCGGCCAGAGAGTGTGGTTGTCCACTTCAAATTTACCTCTCCGGTCCGAATCACGCAAATTGTCTCCCCGCTTTATTGGACCATTTAGCATTGTAAGAATCATTAACCCTGTCGCAGTTAAACTTCACCTCCCGCCTAATCTACGTCGAGTCCACCCCGTGTTTCACGTCTCTTGCATTAAACCAGTCATCCGTCCCCCTTCTCGCCCGGTGCGCGTCCCTTGTCTTGTCGATGATACCCCCGTCTACAGGGTTCGCCGCATCCTCGACATGCGCCGTCGGGGACGCGGTCGTCAATATCTGGTCGACTGGGAGGGGTATGGTCCTGAGGAGAGAAGTTGGGTTCCCTCCCGGGACGTCCTGGATCCTTCACTCATCGATGATTTCCTCCGGACCCGCCAGTTGTCCCCAGGAGCGCCAGGAGGCGCTCGTTGAGAGAGGGGGTACTGTCATGATCCTGGTCTTTTCCCCTCTCTCTGTCTCCCTCTTGTGATCACTTACTCACTCTTTCACGCACACTTACCCACTCCTCCGCTCATTATCACTTTCAGCTGTCTCCCCTTTCATTCCCTCACCTGTCCCTTTTTGTCCTTGATTGTCTCTGCTTCTTATTCTCTTTCTAGCCCTGTCTCATTGTCGGATTATTCGATGACCTTTCGTGAGATACACCTGTTCCCAAGTCCTGTCCTGTCTTGTCCGTGGATGGTTTTTGTCGTTGTTTCTGCTGTGAGTAATTTTGTCATAGGACTGTGTATTATCCGGCTGTGCCTGTTTGCAGAGTACCTGTGCAGCACCTGCCCCTGGCCTTTCACACCGCCGGCGACCTCCTCTGTTTTTTGACTGGGTGTTGACATCCCGGGGTCCCTGCCTCTGCCCTCGTGAAGATTTGTGTTTTTTTTCTTAGACCCTGTCGTCTGGCCATTTCTGTTTTGGGCTGAAAGAAGTCCGTGATTTTTGTTCTCTTTATTCTGAGAGAGACTATTTTCTTTATTAAAGACTGTCAATTGCACCCCTCCCTGGTCTACCATCGTTCTTACCCCTAACATGCTTAACATTAGACTTGGGTGGAATGAGTTTGTGGCTGAGCAGTATGCTGAGGCAAGAGAGGCCTTTAGACTCTGGTCAGAGGCAGGAAGGCCCAGACATGGGGAATTGTTAGATAGAAAAAAATGTACAAATGCTAGAGTTAAGTATGCATTACGTTTCATTAAGAAAAATGAAAATACAATGAGAGCAGACTCACTAGCCAGAAAGCTACAGAAAAACAACCCTACTGATTTCTGGCAAGAGGTCAAAATTATGAATAACAATAAAATATCTTTACCAGCTGACACTGAAGGTATTAGTAGCCCAGAAAAAATAGCTGAGCTCTGGTGAGAGCATTATTGTGACCTATTCAATTGTGTCAAAAGTAACCCAGTTAGATTCAATCATGAACATACTGATTTCTCAGCAGATATGATGGTTAGGGTAGCAGATATCTATGATCCCATTGATATGTTGGAGAACAACAAAGCCTGTGGTATGGACTACATTAATGCAGAACATCTCAAATATGCCAGCCATAAGCTCTGTCCTTTGCGTTCCATGTGTTTTAATGGTTGTTTGGTTCATGGGGTCCTGCCTAATGCTATTATGTCGGTTTTGTTACTACCTGTGCTTAAAGACAAGGCTGGTAGGCTCAACAGTATTGACAATTATCGTCCAATTGCATTAGCCATTATCTTGTCTAAAGTACTGGAGAGAATACTGCTAACAAAGTTAGAAATGTATGTTCTTACTACTGATAATCAGTTTGGTTTAAAAGAAAGCATTGAACCGATTTGTGTATCTATGCTCTTAAAGTGATTGTGTCCAGGTATAACAGCCTGCATTCGACCATGTTTTATGTTTTATTGATGCGTCAAAGGCATTTGATAGAATCAATCATGAACGACTGATTGTAAAATTGCTTGATAGAGGAGCCCCTACATTTTTAGTGAGATTTTTAATGTATTGGTATGCCCATCAAACGTTTCAGGTTAAATGGGACAATGTTGTATCTGCTCCATTCCATGTCAGTAACGGAGTGAGACAAGGAGGAATTATGTCTCCTATTTTATTTAATGTCTATATGGATGAACTGTCAGACCAGTTAAATAGGTTAAAAACTGGCTGTCTTGTGGGCAACACTGTTGTTAATCATCTAATGTATGCAGACGATCTTGTCTTGATCTGTCCTTACAGCGTTGGGCTGCAGCAGATGCTGAAAGTCTGCTCACAGTATGGCTTTGATTATGATATTAAATATAACACTAAGAAAAGCCACATAATGGTAGTTAGAAGCAATGAGGATAATAAATCAACTTTTCCGACTTTTTATTTGTCAGATAGCCCTCTTGCTGTGTGTGAGGAAGTTAAATATTTAGGTCATGTGATATCTAATGACTGGACGGATGACAAAGATCTATACCGTCAGCGCTGTAAAATTTATGCTCAAGCCAATATGCTCATAAGAAAGTTTTATATGTGTACTGACTCTGTGAGTTGCTCTTTGTTTAGAACTTACATCACACCGCTATATACTGCTCAATTGTGATCTAACTATAAGAAAAAAAGAGTATGCAGCGGCTTAAGGTAGCATACAATGATGCAATGAGGTTGCTGCTCCGTGTCCCTAGGTGGCATAGTGCGAGTCGTTTGTTTGTGTCTAATAGAGTGCCAACCTGTGAGGCACTCTTAAGGCAACTGATGTTTGGTTTTATGTGTCGACTCGACAGTTCAGTGAACTATATAATCGAAGCCTTAGTCAGTCCTCTGAAAAGCTGTTACAGATACACTTCCAGGCTTAGACGACACTGGTGTAATAGCCTGTATATTATATAGGCTATTATGGAATTTTTATGTATTTTTTGTATTTGTTGTTGTTGATTGTTGTGTTATATGGACCTGTGTCTGCAATAAAGGAAAATAATAGAGTTTTCCATCTTTTGAAGTGTGTTGTTATAATAGTCCAATTTCTTCTGTCTCACTGTGTTTTTGTATTGTTTCAGGAGTTCTGAGTGTTTAGAGCGTAACTCTAAGTTGACCGGATCTTTGTGTTTTTGATTTGAAATGAATCGTAGCTCTTGTCTTATTCTTTTACATTCATGGTCAAACCACTTTTCAGAAGGTTTTTGTTTAGCTCTATTTTTGTGTTTATATCTGGTTGTTTCATTGAAATGAGCATTTTTTTTGCTATATTTTCAAAAATGTCATTAATATTTTTAATTGCTAAATTTATTCCTTTCCAATTATTATCATATGTTGAATTGTTAAATAGTGTAATGGAACTGACAATTTCGTTTGGCTTCAATGCTTTAATATATGTTTCAGCAGCACTACGAGTCCATCTATATGGTGCTTTGAGTTTATGTAGATGAATTGGCTTTTTATGAATTCCCCTTGATTTGTTGTCTTCCCCTTTAATGAAGAGATTGATCTGGCTGTGATCAGACAGGGGCGACTGATGTTTAACGACAAATGCACTGAAATGGGAAGGGCATATATTTGATATAGCACAATCTTCAACACTATTCCCGAGATCTGAGCTTTATGTAAACTGTCCACAGGAATCTCCTTTGATTTTACCGTTGAGGATATAAAGACCTAAAGTCTGACAGAGGTGGGCTAGCTCTTTCCCGTGTCTGTTGACTCCAGTATCCTGGCTATTTCTTCTCGGTAGAGTACTGAAGAGATCTTGGGGTATATGTGTGAACAGACGTTTATCTCCTGAATTATCAATATGGTCTAGTTCTGAACCAGTTCGAGCATTTAAATCTCCACATAATAAAATTTCCCAGAGAGTTTGATATTGATTAATTTCTTCTTGTAATGTGTGGAATACTTCATCATCGTAGTATGGGGAATCTGATGGAGGAATATAAATTCAACGGATAAAAAGGTCTTTATCTAGAATTCCAAAGCTTTTATCCAATTTTAACCAGATGTGATCAGATGTTTAACCAGATGTGGTCATTTTTTATCCATTTGACTAAACCTCCAGAGTCTCTACCACGGTGTACTGAGCTGAGTTTCCATGAGGGCACTATGATTTCAGAGTAACTTGAAGGACACTCCTTCACTGAGGCCTGAGTCGCTGGGGTCCTGTGTGATGTTGGTGATGTGTGAGAGCGCTCCTTCACTGAGGTCTTCTTAATAGCGTACTGTAATGTGTTGATGAAGGCAGTGTAGTCTCTTCTTGAGTCTCGCTGCTGTACTGATGATTGTTCTGGATGTAGTCGCTCTGATCGCTCTCACTGCTGTCAGTCACAGCTGCGGTTCCTCCATGAAGCTATTAAAAGTTACCGCTCCGTTTCTGTGCTCTTTCTGTACTCTGTTCTCTTATATTTCCAAAAGTTAACAGCAGTATTTTATATTAATTAACAGGAGCTCATATCTTGTGCGTCTGTCTCTCTCTCCAGGGTTCCCGCGGGGTCTTAAAAAGCCTTAAAAGCATTGAATTTATTAATTTGGAAATAATACCTTAAAAAGACTTTAAAAAGTCTTGAATTTTGATGTCTGGGTCTTAAAAATTGTGCTGTATGTAACTTCTATGTATTGTAATTTTCCTCAAAAGTTTCATTTGTCAACCACGATTATTTTGATTAAATGACGTAGTATAAATAAAGAGTGGCGGAACCAGTAATTGAGAACGCAACGCAGCCCCGGGTCACAGTCGAGCGGCAACCTCACACTCTCTCTCGTGAAGCCAATAAGGAAGTGACTAAAACTGCAATTCATCGACTGGCAGCTTGAGGCTGGCTGCAGAAGAGAGTCAGTCCCATAGACTCCCCATGTTAAAATGTCCAACTTTACAGCAGAAAAAAACATGTTTACAGCCTGGTTAAAAAAATACGTAGACGCAAAATATGCGCATCGATTCGTCAACCTGTTTTTTTTTCTCTAAAAAACGTTTGCAAAAGGTTTACCTTATGTGCGCTGAATATACGCGATGGCCGGATCAACATTCTACGTTATATAACCAATCCAGGGGTTTTTCTGCATTGATCTTTTTTTTGGCGGCTGTCAAAGCCTTATTTGATCGGTGAGTGATGTAGAATAGAATGACTGCTTGCCTGACAGGGCGCGTACGAGAGAGAGCCCCGGCTGCGCGCGCACTCACAGTCTTCAAACAACACGAGCGCTTCTTGCTCTCTCTCTCTCTCCCTCATGCATATTATCCAAAATCAATAGACACGATAGAAATTAGAAAAAGGGCGGAACGCTAGACATCAAGTTGTTGTTATTTTCAGCTGAAAGAAGAACTTTTTTTCAGTAAGCTAGGCCCTGTGTTCAGTAAGCTTGTTTCAGTAAGCTATGTGTTTTCAAGGCTTCAAGGTTTTATTGAATGCTATCTCTTATCTATAAAGTGCAAAGTAATGCATTCTTAGTCAGTCTTTTATTTTGTAATTTTAAGAGCAATAAACATATATTGCAATGTTAAGGAATTCATGTTTTTTTCATTAAGATATGTAAATCAACATGTATAAATTGTTAGTTGTCAATTAATGGGGAGATAATCGAAATCGAATCGATCTAAAAAATTAATCGATGCATTGAAAAAATAATCGCTAGATTAATCGTTAAAAAAATTATCGTTTATCCCAGCCCTAATCCAAGCACATGAATGCTCTCAATTTATAAAAACAAATTCCATCGCCTACGTGTTTCAACCATATACTGTATGGTTTCAACCAACAAGTGCCAGCTAGCTGCTAATGTTCCTGAAGCGGCAGCAGGATCTAATAATAGGGGCCGTTCACATATCATGCCTAAAAACGCGTGGAAAACACTAGGCGCACCGCTTTCTCCCTCTTTCCAAAGGGCTCGGGCAGAAGCGCACCTGAGGCAACAATGACGCGCACTCTCCATGAAGACGCAGAAATTTCAGCAAAGGATAAATGGATTTGCAGCACTAAAAATCGCACGCAGTAGCTCTGCTACTAAATTTATTTTTTAATTTTTTAACTCGATGCGGTGCGTGGGCGTCGCAACCGCGTCGCTTCCATTATGAACACGCATACTGCGCGCCTACATTGGAAATAACGAACTTGAGCGCGCAAAAGACGCGATATGTGAACGGCCCCTTATAGCCAGCTTGCTGCTAGCACTGCAGACCCTTCAGCTATGACCGCAACTCGAGTGGATCTGCACACAGCTTTTGGGTCATCAGTCCTACAATGGAAATGAGGGTATCTCGGAGCTTTTCAAATGCATGTTCCCTGACTCCGAAATCGCTAAAATGTTTACTTGCGGTCACGATAGAGGAGAAGTTGACGGAACTGGCTGTCCTTGATAAAGAGATTGCTAAGGAGTTGACTGTGTTTCTTAATTTAATGTATTGTTGAGTTCTAATTTTCGATGTTTATTGTTCAGGGGTCTCTCAGTTCCCCATATTCCCAGCATGGAATAAGTAGCTAGCTAATATTAAAAAACAACTTAACATTGTTCGGCAAACTGTCTTGTGGCCTACTGAAATGTTTTTATTTTTCACACCTGCTTGGCTTATCTTTTACCCATTCCACATTTGAAAAATAAATGAAAACAAGTTCAAGGATTTTGTTTTTCTTTGCTGGTAGGGACGTGAAATAGGTATTAATTTTTTATATAAATGGACTTAAAAAGGTCTTAAAAAGACTTGAATTTAACTTGAAGAAACCTGTAGGAACCCTGTCTCTCTCTCTCTCACACACACACACACTCACTCTCTCACTCACTCACTCACTCTCTCACACACACTCACACACTCTCTCACACACACACACACACACACACTCACTCACTCACTCACTCACTCACTCACTCACACTCTCTCACACACACTCTCTCACTCACTCACTCACTCACTCTCTCACACACACACACACTCACTCACTCTCTCACACACTCTCACACACTCACACACACTCTCTCTCTCACACACTCTCTCACACACTCTCTCACACACTCACTCACTCTCTCTCACACTCTCACACACACTCACACACACTCACTCACTCACTCACTCTCTCACATACACTCACACACTCTCACACACACACACTCACTCTCTCTCTCACACACTCTCTCTCTCACACACTCACTCACTCTCACACACACACACACACACACACACACACACTCACTCACTCACTCACTCACACACTCACTCTCTCTCTCACACACACACTCACTCACTCACTCACTCACTCTCTCTCTCACACACACTCACTCTCACACTCTCACACACACACTCACTCACTCACTCACTCTCTCTCACACACTCACTCACTCTCTCACACACACACACACCCACACACACACACTCACTCACTCACTCTCTCTCTCTCTCTCTCTCTCTCTCTCACACACACACACACACACACACTCACACACACACTAACATACACACACACTCACTCTCTCTCTCACACACACACACACACACACACACACAAAAACACACACACACACACAATCTCTGAATTTGATCAGCATGTATTTCCTGTTTAATAATGTAAATGTGAGGATAAATAACTGAATTCAGTCGCTTTAAAATAATTAGAAATAATAATGTGAATCTGTGAAAATATACTGGATCTTTCCAGTTGATCTGGCACAACAATAGACTTTATAAAGACATGGGCACAACACACTCACAAATCTGAGGCTTCTGCGTGAGCTCTCAAACAATGATTCACCGAATAAATAGATACATATAATAAATAAATACATATAATAAATAAATAAATACATATAATAAATAAATTCATGAATAAATAAATGTCAAAATAAATAAATGTATTAAATATTAAAATAAAAAAGTATAAATAAATAAATGTTAAAAATAAAAAAATAAATGTAAAATACATAAAGAAAAAATAATTTAAAATATAATTCAGGATTACATTTTATTTCAAATGAACTATTTATTTTATTTATTATTTTACTTTTTTACATTTATTTATTTATCTATCTATATATTTTTTTATTTTTAATTTCTGCAGGATTGGTCCTCCATACAGTATGATTATTAATCTTAACTCAATGGGCTAGTTGCATATCTCCTTCATCTTGGATTTCCGGTCTTGTGAGTGTGTGCATAGATACTTCCGATTGTGCTAAACGTCAGTGCAGAGAACCGGAGAAATCCAAATATTACCTTCTATGTGTTTACATGATTTATTATATCACTTCAAATGCAAATAAGTTCTACACTGCTATTATTACTATACTTTAAATGTTAACTGAGCCAGTGGATTTGAAACTTGCGTATGTTTGGGTCCAGTAAATTAATTAAATACACTATATGTTCCCGAAAAGAAAGTTGAACTCATGGTGTTTACACACAGCTACATAATGTATTTTTACCTCACCAATAACTACAAATTACTTATTTTTTGAAAATGTTTTTATTACATAGTTTTTTTTTAAAGAAATATTTATGTTGTGAGACGTGGGCTGCAATTTATCTTCATAAGTATCCATTTCTCAATTTTGCACATACATCAGTTTGTTTCATCATTGTTTTTCACACCATATATTTTAATATTTTACATCAAACATTTTTTAAATGAAAAAACGGGCTGTAAAATGATACAATTAATACATGACTCATTTTAATGTTTGTTTTTTCTGATAATTAATGCAAAATAATTCGTAACAATATAAATGTTGCTTATAGACAGATAATGATTTATGCTGCAGAAAACATAAACCTTGATAAAAACACACATAAATGCAAACACTGATCTTTTAATTAATGCAAACCTATTATAATTACATTAAATTGTACAGTTACATTTATAAATTATGTTATCAAATAAAGTTAAATGAGACTGAGCATCTTGTTTGACAGTCAGAAACCTTATTATCTTATAGATAACAGTCAGAACAAAATCAGCACTCTGAAAATGTAAAGTATTGCATATTTGAGTGGTTTGTGTTTGAAAGAAGAAATGCCTGTGAAATATTAAATATTACATAAAATAAGCATATTTAACATAAAATATGGTACTTTCATGGCTAAATAAATAATAAAAAAACCAAAAAACACAAAAAATGCATAAATCTTTAGATTTTATTTTATTGAAGACAGTAATATGACATTTATTGAAAAACAAATGGGATCATAGCTGAGACTTTTGAAGGAGAAATTAAGGGCCGCTATGTAAAGGATGCTTGAGGGTTAAAATAAACGTAATGAACAAATACATTTAATTACATCTAATTAATTGCAATATTTTGATGTTTTTAATATCACAGCTGCAGTGACTGCTAGAATCTAGAAGTGCTTCTCTCATTACTGCATCCAGTATTAGAGAACAATCAGCATAAAGACACGAGTCCCTCAGAGAATTCAGAAAAAGGAATATTGAATGTAACTTCTACAGGGATATAGAAATGTATAGAAAAATATGAGGTGGCAAGAATGGCCTTTTATCTCACACTCGAGGTTAAAGACTCACCAGTATGTGACAGTGACTTGACATACAGCCAAGTATAGTGACCCATACTCGGAATTTGTGCTCTGCATTTAACTCATCCAAAGTGCACACACACACACACACACAAAGTGATGTCTATTTTCCAAATACACCTGCCCTCTCAACCTCCCCACAATCTTAAACACCAGAGTAATATGTCGTAGTTACTGTATACTGCAATGTTACTCTTAATATTTTAACATTATTGCATGTACAATACTACAAAAGGTTTGTAGAATGATAATGATAAACTAGTTCAGTATTGTGAATCATGTGAGTAGAGTGCATTTCTATTAGTTTCTTAGCTTGTGCTTGTGCTGGCAAGTTAAAATCTCTATAGTGCAGATCCTGTTTATAGAAAAAGTAGTACTCATACAAACACACTCCAACACTAAAACTTAAACACAGTCTCAGAGATCATTCATGTTCTTCTCTCTGCAGGCTGATTAACTGCAGTATTGGAGAGGAAGGCTGTGCTGCTCTGATTTCAGCTCTGAGATCAAACCCCTCACACCTGACAGAACTGGATCTGAGTGATAATAAACCAGGAGACTCAGGAGTGAAGCTGCTCTCTGCTCTACTGGAGGATCCACACTGTAAACTGGAGAAACTATGGTGAGTGTTATTATATTACTGAACACAACAAACTGTGTGAAAATACTGCCAAACAAAAACATTTCATGTTAAAGGGATAGTTCACCCAAAAATTTAAATGCTGTCATCACTTTACTTTTCTTCAAGACATTTCAAAACAGTATGACATTATTTGTGGAAAATATTTCTGAAGATATTTTGAGAAATGTTTGTGTCCACTCAATGGAAAGCAATGGTGCCCAAACTTTGGTTACCAACAATATTCAAATTATAAATGTTTTGTGTTTCACAGGAGAAAGAAGCTCATACAGGTTAGGAACGACAATGAGGGAAGATATATATATATATATATATATATATATATATATATATATATATATATATATATATACAGTACAGACCAAAAGTTTGGACACACCTTCTCATTCAAAGAGTTTTCTTTATTTTCATGACTATGAAAATTGTAGAGTTAATTTAAAATAATGATTTAGCTGCTGGCAAGTTAAAATCTCTATAGCAGTGATCCTGGTTTATAGAAAAAGTAGAGCTCATACAAACACACACACAAACACACTCCAACACTAAAACTTAAACACAGTCTCAGAGATCATTCATGTTCTTCTCTCTCTGCAGGCTGAGTTACTGCAGTATTGGAGAGGAAGGCTGTGCTGCTCTGATTTCAGATCTGAGATCAAACCCCTCACACCTGACAGAACTGAATCTGAGTGGTAATACACCAGGAGACTCAGGAGTGAAGCTGCTCTCTGCTCTACTGGAGGATCCACACTGTAAACTGGAGAAACTACAGTGAGTGTTGTTATATTACTGAACACAACAAACTGTGTGAAAATACTGCCAAACAAAAACATTTCATGTTAAAGGGATAGTTCACCCAAAAATGATTCCATCACTTTACTTTTTTTCAACGCATTTCAAAACAGGACGACTTTATTTCTGGAAAATATGTCTGGAAAAATATTTGTGTCCACTCAATGGAAAGCAATGGTGCACAAAACTTTGGTTGCCAACAAATTTCAAAATATCATGTTTTGTTTCACAGGAGAAAGAAGCTCATACAGGTTAGAAACAACGTGGAGGGAAGAAAATTATGACAATTTAAATTTTAGGGTGATCGATTAATTTAAACATCAAAATGTAAATGATAAAATACAATGATTATACTGAATGTGCCCCAAAATTATAAATTTACATTAATTAATTGGCAGCTTCACATATAAAGTATTCTCTCGCGCTCTCTCTCTCTTTATATATATATATATATATATATATATATATATATATACATATATACATATATACATGCTGCTTATAGAATTACAGTGTAATGAAAATTGTCCTTTAAATTAAAAGTAGAAAACTGGCAGCACATTTGCCTGTAGTTTACTGCAATTTTACAGCTCTTTGAAGACTTTACATTGTTACTGTAATACACTAAATTAAACATACAGATAAATTACAAAAATGACAGATTGACTAGTTCAGTATAACAATCATGAATCATGTGGGTAGAGTGCATTTAACCTCAATGTTTTAGCTGCTGGCAAGTTAAAATCTCTATAGCAGTGATCCTGGTGTATAGAAAAAGTAAAGCTCATACAAACACACAAACACACTCCAACACTAAAACTTAAACACAGTCTCAGAGATCATTCATGTTCTTCACTCTCTGCAGGCTGATTAACTGCAGTATTGGAGAGGAAGGCTGTGCTGCTCTGATTTCAGCTCTGAGATCAAACCCCTCACACCCGACAGAACTGGATCTGAGAGGTAATACACCAGGAGACTCAGGAGTGAAGCTGCTCTCTGCTCTACTGGAGGATCCACACTGTAAACTGAAGAAACTACTGTAAGTTACTGAGTCAATGCTTTCATTTATCATCTTGTATTAAAGCAGATCTTAGTGTGTTTTATCTTTCTCTTTATTGTACAGTATTTGACAGTGGAAACTCCACGAGCTCCAAACAACTGAATCAAAACAACACGTCTTGAACAAGACTGTCACCTGGACATTAACCCCCTGGGGTCGAAGCATCAGTGCGGTCTGTCTCGTATTTTCTTGATGACCGCGAACAGAACTAAAAATACTTTGATCATTTTTGATCATACAGATAAGAATAAGGTATTGTTTTAAACTGGACATAGTGTACTTTTATATTACCGGTGCTGTCTGTCAGGTATTTTATAGATGGATTGTGTATAAATGTTATGTTTAAATATAACATTTTAATATAGAAATATTTAATGATTGCAAAAATGAAATAAGATACTTTTTGTAATGTGGTGTTTGGGTTTTGTTTCATGTTCTTGTTTTCATGTCTCTTATTTTGTAGTTTGTTTCTTGCTGTGTGTCATACTTCTCTTCCCCTCATGTATCTCTGCCTTGTGGATGTGTCGTGTTCTGATGGGTTTATTGTCTTATCATGTGATTATCTGTTTGCTCATTAGTTTGTTCATGTCATGTGACCCTCATTGTCTGTTATAAGTACTCATGTTTTTGCCACTGTCCCTTGTCATGTATTAATGTTGTAACCTGCTGTCGGTGAGTCTACTCTGTTCATGCCTCGTCAAATCAAGTCTAGTCAAGTCTGTTCAAGTCAAGTCTTTGTTTATTGTTTGTTTATTGTTTGGATTTTGGATCACTCTGTAAATAAACTGCACTTGGGTTCTCACAACGCTCACCTTCATTGGACTTGTTACACTTTTTTAAATATGAAACTACAACTGCCAGTAGGTGGCAGCAAGTGACTGTCTTAATGAGTGAGTTGAATCAACTGAGTCGTTTAAAAATCTGATTCATTTAACTTCGCAAACGATTCAGCGGTTTTGCTGTTTGTTCTCATTTCTGATGGAGCAAAAACTGACATTTGTGTCTGAAAATCAGGGAATCTTCCAATAATTCGTTTTTTTTTTTTTTTAATATAGGGCTTGGGCGCCGCGTTGCATTCTGGGACGTGGCGGTCCTGCTGGCAGCCTCTCGAATTTAAACAAACAGCAATTTGAACGAGAAGAAGCAGAGTTGGGAGAAAGAGAAAAGATGGTAAAATCGCGAAAGGTTGTGGGATTTAAAGGGATACACAAAATAGGGATGTCAGGGACCGGTATGTGCACAAAATCGGCAACATTAACGGATCCACGGATCCATTTGGATCCATATGAAATTCCCAACAAATAGTGGAGTACCGACGGAGACTTGTTGCCGCACATTTGCATTACAGATATCTTCGGCTACCTTGTTTGTTTTGTGAGCGCCTACACTTCAGAACAGTTCCGAAGCTACAAGTCATTGGAGTCTCATGTACAGTTCACAAATGGATATGTTCAGGAGTTGCAGATCATAAAACCGGCAAACAGTAATCTGGACAAAGGTAAGCTGCGCTACACATTGCTGCTAGTTTGGTAAACGTTAGTGCTAACAACCATTCACACATGTAATTACTTTTAACAAAAGTGTAGTTAGAAGCTGTCAACCCTCCCGTTTTTATCCAGGATCCTCACGTATTTGAGCTCTTTTCCCGCTGTCTTCCCGTTTTAGTATTTTCCTGTAAAATATCCCGTAAGCCCTTCGATCCGACCTGTCAGTCTCTGTACTGTTGTCCTGTTGCTACCCCTTGCCCTTCCAGCGAAACATGTTTTCAAAGCATCGTTTGCTTACTTGAGAGCAACCTTAAGGCCAATTTATACTTCTGCGTGATGTTGGGCTTTTTAAGATAGCGTGGTTGTTGTGAGAGCACGATTTCACGCCAATCTGTAACTAAAGTCACGTTAGTCCTAGCTTCACAAATCGCTTAACGTTAGTTAATGCAGCAGTTTTGTAGTACGACTTTTTGCTGTCAGCAGAGGGATAGCAACAAAAAGATGAATGTTGAAATTTCCCGTATTTTGGATGAGTAACCCGAGAAATTTCCCTTATTTTCAATGTTAACTTAAGCTATATAAATTAATATTCAGATGTTATGGTCTCCGTGGTCGCGCCTCCAAGCAGGAAAGCGTTGTAAAGTTAATCCATTCTCATTTTATTTTCCCCATGGCGATTATGTGTTGCGCTATTACACCCCACAATACAGCAACGGTTTACCATGGTTGAAATAGATTTTTAATTAATCAAATTAAGACACACGGATGAGAGGGAGTATGTCTAAACACTGCACAGTAGTCCGAGTAGCAGTAAAGGAGGCTGTCAACGTGGTGGCCACGCCAAGTAATGATGTCACGACGCCCAAGCCCTATTGAAATCTGAAAAATCCCACTTATTTCATAATAATTGTCCTCTGCTTCTGTTGATTCTTAACATGTTTATTTCTACTACATTTGATCTCTTTCTCTTCATTAAACAGACAGATTATGAATGGCTTAACAATAATGAGGCAGAGGCTTTGGTGCTTTGGCACACGGTCTGATCTATAGCTAACTATCAAAATCTGTGTAGCAAAGCTGTGCAACACTGCAGCGCAGGGAGAATGTATTGTAGTGAAGCACAGACCACTATCAATTAATGTGAACATACAGTCTTAATTTTGTGTTCAACTACACTGTGTTTTAGACAAAGGAGGAACTTAAATAATATGACAGATATGAAGAGTTTTATTTATTTTTTATTTTATTTTTTAATTATATATATTTTTTTATTAATAGAGCACTTTCTAGAAATTCATGAAATCATATGTTATCCAACTGGGATGGGACTATTTGTTCATCAAAATGCTTGTTTCAGTGATTGAATTTAGTGAAATGTGAATTTGACGTCATGTTTTGAAGGTGAACTTGTTTGAGTGATAAGAACATATCCAAACCATGAAATAACACTTTGAACAATAAGCCAGTGTCATCAGTGTCAGAAATGAACTTTCCCGTAAGGGGCAACTGATTTTCAGTTTATTTATTATTTTTACTTTTTACCTTTTGTATGTCATCTTTAATGTTAAATTCTTACCAGTTAAATCAACATTCAGAGATATAGAAGCTGCGTCTGAAGATGATTTTAGATGTATTTACAGTTTAATGCTGATCAGACGGCTGAAGGTGCATTTACACAGCAATTACAAATGTATAATGAAATGAGGTTGTTTTATGCAATATTTTTAATACAGAAATATGAATGAAATTAATCAATGAAATGATGCTTCAATTATGGAAGTAAGTCATTGTGTTAATAAAGGAGCCTTTTATTCAATTAATTCATTCAAAATGCTTCATTCAGGAATAAAATTAAGCGGCTGTCTATAATAATTAGTAATTGCATTGTTGTCTATAATAATGTGTTTTTGAAAGACAGGAATGATGAATGTGCACAGACTAATGGCCAAGGTAAGGTCTTTCCTTAAATATATTAAATCTCAGTTTGTTTTTCCACCATCATCATCATGATCATGATTTTGATTGTAAAATGACTGTAATACTGTGTCCAAAGTGAAAGAGCTCTGTCTGGAGGTCTGGGGTTTCATGAGACAGCAGCTACCAATCTCTACTCGTCACCTTTCACTCCCTCTCAAGGATTTGACAGAGTAAGAGAAACCAGAGCGGATCGTTCAATGTGAAGATGCCAGACGTGTGATGGTCATTTTAGAGTTATTTATATTTATTTTACTTGATTTTTATTTGTTTATTTTGAGAAAAGAACGTTTTTAATTCAACACACATCTACCAGGTGAATGCTGTTTTTAATGTTTTCTAGCAGGAAAACTACATCACCATGACATTTGTTTGTAACCTATCCATGTTTTGTGTGAATATGTCCCTGACACTCTTTTCTCTTTCTGAATGAGTTCCTCTCTTTTGTTGAACACGAAAGAAAATGTGTTAAAGAATGTTAGTAACCCACACTGTAAAAAATCCAGTCAACAGTGAGTTATGCTAATGTTGACTAAATTAATAAAAACTAATCCAGCCAACACTGAGATCATTCTACACGTGCACGAGCCTGAGTGACTTCACGGGAGAAACATCATATCAAGTTCATGAGTCAGGTAAGTGACACTAAATAAATGTTAGACTCATTTTATCGATAAAAACATACAGCATATACAATGTTTTGAGTGGATATATAGAAGTGTTTTATAGTCGTGTGTCAGAAGAAAAATAAAAATTAAGGCTTTGTTATGTCAAGTTCACGCGTCAACTGAATTTGTACCCACATGGAAAGAAGCTATATGTGGATATATGCACATATATGAAACCTATATGCAGTGTATATGCACATATATGCTGCATATATGATAATATATGTGCTGCATATATGTGTATATATGCCACATATAGGCAAAATTGAGGTGCATATATTTGCATATACAGGATATAAGCCCTATACATACAAGATATGTCTTCTATAAAGCTAATGGCAGGATCTGGTCATTTTGTAGCTCATATCCACTGATCTATAATATAGATCAGTGCTCAGATCTCATTTTTGAGATAACTCATATTTTCTATTATCAAGGCAAAAAGAATTAACGAAAAAAATTATGCAAGAACTTATGTATGTGCGAACACGTGAAATTGGTATTGGATGTAATTGGCATGTTATGGAATTTAACTATGGCAATATATTAACATGATATACAGAGCCGGACAGTAACGGAGTACATTTACTTGAGTACAGTACTTAAGTACAATTTTGAGGGATCTGTACTTTACTCGAGTATCATTTTTGGGGAGTACTCATGACTTTACTCAACTACATTTGAGAGGCAAATATTGTACTCTTTACTCCGCTACATTTCTATCCATGACCGTAAGTACCCGTTACTTCTTCGGCCCCGTCCACACGGAGACGGACCCCCGATCTTTTTTTCCCTCGTCTCAAGAAATATCCCCAATAGTATGTTCCTGCACAACTGGAGGCTGCAGATTCAGGACCGCAGATCTAGGACCGCAGTTCTAGGACCCGTTTTTCGTGACAGCGCCACCTACTGTACTGGACAATATAGCGATGGCTGCAGTTTCAGGACCACAGTTCTAGTACACCGTTGGTTTAGTTTGCAGTCACGTTACATGGGATATAGCATCAATATATTAATCTCAGTAGTATTTGTTTTTAAATGTTATTTTTGATCCAAAATGCAGCAGAGGTTAATTACGAAGTGTGCTTTGAGTCACAATTTTACATTTAAACATGAATTTATGTAGTACCCTAACCGCCTGGTTAGGGGAGATATACAGTCAATAAAAGACACAGGACACGGAGCTGCTGCAATATCTTCTGAGTCTCTGTATTGTCTCACATTAATGCAAATAATTCTGCATTCTCATATGTCATATAAAACGTATAACAACACATCTCTTTTAGAGAAAAACACAATATATGGAAAAAATATATAGAATTACTCACAGCTTCTCAACAGGTACGGTTTCCATCAATTAAACAAATAATTTCAATAGAAACTTGAATTACACATTAATACTACTACGTACTGTATATTGCATACAATATTCACATGTGATACTCTACATTTTAAACGTGTCGTTTACCATGTCTTCAACTCTATCTAACTCTAATTAACGTTATCTCTTCACACACCATTAGTATGAACATAAGTATATTAGTTTCTCTTATGAATCAACAGATTACTTTTCTTTAAGCACTGTCACCTGTAACTTAATTGTTAAATTAGTTCTCAAAAACACCAGTTTGGTATTCATTCACTCAGTTTTCACATTTCTATGACCGCATGGTCTCTGCCATCAGTTTAGCATTCACCAGTTGTACACGTGATAACTTAGACACGCGGTAAACTTGAACCGAACTTTTAAACATAAATACACAATGCATACACTTCAAACAATGACACTTGCCATTTTTTACAGCCTTGACTTACATAAAGTGTATTTCCACTACAATTTACTAATATCATACCTGGTTAGGGGAGATATACAGTCAATAAAAGACACAGGACACGGAGCTGGTGCAATATCTTCTGAGTCTCTGAGCAGCGCGCCCCCTCCCCCAGCAGGTGAAAGTCCCAAGGCAAAAGTAATCAAATAATCGATCATCCATACTAGGTAAGGAATACCAATCACCATCATCCAAAATAATACACTATGCCTTAACTGCATTTAGTTTATTTTTTAATGACAACAACATTTTCTCATGACACTAATTTTTATTAATTATATATTTATATATATATATTTTTTTATACTTTATATATATTTTTTAACCACCACATTTACACAAAATATAAATTAAATATAAGTTTTGTAAAATTGATGTATATCAATTTTAAAACAATTGTAAAAAATGAAGAACCTTAAAAGTCTTAGTCTTTTGAATTATACAGTATATAGATTAACCTCCTTAAGGTGAATTAGCTCATTATCAGGTAAGTTAAAGTGGAATCAGCGTATGGAGTCACTAAATTACAGCCGACATTTTAAAAGTTGTTGAGAGGCAAGACAAGACACAAGAATGATTCAAGAATGTTTATATATATATATTATATACAGTGAGGAAAATAAGTATTTGAACACCCTGCTATTTTGCAAGTTCTCCCATTTGGAAATCATGGAGGGGTCTGAAATTGTCATCATAGGTGCATGTCCATTGTGAGAGACATAATCTAAAAAAAAATCACAATGTATGATTTTTTAACTATTTATTTGTATGATACAGCTGCAAATAAGTATTTGAACACCTGAGAAAATCAATGTTAATATTTGGTACAGTAGCCTCTGTTTGCAATTACAGAGGTCAAAAGTTTCCTGTAGTTTTTCACCAGGTTTGCACCCACTGCAGGAGGGATTTTGGCCCACTCCTCCACACTGATCTTCTCTAGATCAGTCAGGTTTCTGGCCTGTTGCTGAGAAACACGGAGTTTGAGCTCCCTCCAAAGATTCTCTATTGGGTTTAGGTCTGGAGACTGGCTAGGCCACGCCAGAACCTTGATATGCTTCTTACAGAGCCACTCCTTGGTTATCCTGGATGTGTGCTTCGGGTCATTGTCATGTTGGAAGACCCAGCCTCGACCCATCTTCAATGCTCTAACTGAGGGAAGGAGGTTGTTCCCCAAAATCTCGCAATACATGGCCCCGGTCATACTTTGCTTAATACAGTGCAGTCGCCCTGTCCCATGAGCAGAAAAACACCCCCAAAGCATGATGCTACCACCCCCATGCTTCACAGTAGGGATGGTGTTCTTGGGATGGTACTCGTCATTCTTCTTCCTCAAAACACGTTTAGTGGAATTAAGACCAAAAAGTTCTATTTTGGTCTCATCTGACCAAATTACTTTCTCCCATGACTTCTCTGGATCATCCAAATGGTCATTGGCAAACTTAAGACGGGCCTGGACATTTGCTGGTTTAAGCAGGGGAACATTCCGTGCCATGCATGATTTCACACCATGACGTCTTAGTGTATTACCAACAGTAACCTTGGAAACGGTGGTCCCAGCTCTTTTCAGGTCATTGACCAGCTCCTCCCGTGTAGTTCTGGGCTGATTTCTCACCTTTCTTAGGATCATTGAGACCCCGCGAGGTGAGATCTTGCATGGAGCCCCAGTCCGAGGGAGATTGACAGTCATGTTTAGCTTCTTCCATTTTCTAATGATTGCTCCAACAGTGGACCTTTTTTCACCAAGCTGCTTGGCAATTTCCCCGTAGCCCTTTCCAGCCTTGTGGAGGTTTACAATTTTGTCTCTAGTGTCTTTTGACAGCTCTTTGGTCTTGGCCATGTTAGTAGTTGGATTCTTACTGATTGTATGGGGTGGACATGTGTCTTTATGCAGCTAACGACCTCAAACGGGTGCATCTAATTTAGGATAATAAATGGAGTGGAGGTGGACATTTTAAAGGAAGACTAACAGGTCTTTGAGGGTCAGAATTCTAGCTGATAGACAGGTGTTCAAATACTTATTTGCAGCTGTATCATACAAATAAATAGTTAAAAAATCATATATTGTGATTTCTGGATTTATTTTTTAGATTATGTCTCTCACAATGGACATGCACCTACGATGACAATTTCAGACCCCTCCATGATTTCCAAGTGGGAGAACTTGCAAAATAGCAGGATGTTCAAATACTTATTTTCCTCACTGTATGTATATATATATATATATATGTGTGTGTGTGTGTGTGTGTGTGTGTGTGTCATTTTTGTGACAACATCACAACAGCACCAAAGTGAACCCCTTTTCCATCAGTTGCTTCATGGATAGAATGGCTGTAGGCTTCAACTCTAGAGAAAGAGAGAGCGAGAGACAGAGAGAGATAAATAAGAAACATGTGTTTAACATATTCAACTGGAATATATATATATATATATATATATATATATATATATATATATATATATATATATATATATATATATATATATATGATATATAAGTCCTTGCAGCATGTGGTGCATCTCTTCAATCCGGGCAGGGATCTCCCTTTTTGGATTGTTATATGTATCTTGAAAAAGAGAGAGCCTACTTGTTAGAATATTTTGAGATCATGAAAATATCCCTAGTGCCTTTTTTAACCATCTGTCCTACAATGAGCCTAACCAAATCCATAAAATCACTTCATATTGGCCATGCAGAACATGACAGAAACTAACACATGTGTAGCACTCTCTTCACTTTACGGAGGAAGAGGGCTCTGGGTTCCGGACACACTAATGCCAACAGCGAAATTCTCTCTTTCTCCACCCCCTCAGAAGTACAGAATCCCACATCAACTGATACAAATCCCCTATAAGGGTAAGTAGAATCACTAAGACCCCATATAGCAAGGTCAGTAAGTGGTAGAATTGGAATGTGAGGAATGTGCTGCTTATACCAACTCTCAAACACGATTGTGACACGAGAGCCACTATCAAGAAGTGCTTTGCATGGCTGACTTTCAATAGTCACATTAGCAAAAGGACACGGGCCAACTAAACCTTCTGGTACAGAGTTGGGCTTACAAAAGTCTACTGCTCCTCGTCTAACAGAGCAATTATCCACAGAGGAAGAGGGTTTTCCTTCTGGTTCTCTGTCCCCTTTACTTTTACGAAGTGCACGGATCAGTTTCTGAATGACCCTGGATGAATTTTCAGGAGAGGTACACTTGGTGGCAAAGTGACCATCCTCACCACATCGGTAACAAAAGAACTCAGAGGAACTATTTGAAGGCTGAGACTTACGATTTTGACTCAAATGTCTCTTATCATCCTTCTTTCGTCCTTCTTTCAACACTGAAGTACCATGTGAAATGGTTAATACGCTGACTTGTTCTTGAAGCTGAAGCACCTGTTTCTGCAAAGCTTCAACATTACTTTCCATAACCGAACTAAAACTGTTTTTGAGAGTTCCAGTCTTTTGCTCATTTTCTGCTTCTCGCTTTTTGGTTAGTTCCCCAAAACCGGTTATGCAAAACTTTTATGTCAGCTTTTAACTCTTGTATCTCAGAGGGTTTTGACTTTATTTCCCTAGCCTGAACCTGTCTAACAGCAGGATTCAACTTACGTCGAGAGGCCTCATATTCTTCTTCCTCCCTAATCTCATTTAACAACTGCAAAAAGGTAGGAGGTTTTTCTCTTCTCTCCCTTAGACGGAGGTGTACCAAAGTCAAGTCAGACTCAGAAGAACCTCGCACAAGCTGTTCAAGTCTAGCTTGGTCAGTACGTTGAGAAGATATACCTCCTCTTTGCAAAACCTTTCTGAGAGCTCTTTCTAACCTCTGTAAAAAGTCTGAAAGTTTTTCACTGGGCTGTTGATGCATAGACCTGAAGGCAAAATACAGATCCTCCCCAGACTCAGGGGTGCCAAACGCATTCTCCAGTGCTGTTAAATACTCTAGGGCATCTGCATCCCTGTTATTTAGCCTAACAGCCTGAATGATATCCAAAGCAGGACCTTTCAGGCTTTCAACAATTCTGGTGCGCTTCTCCCTGTTGGAACAGTTACACTCCTCAACCATCAAGTAGGCCTGTGCTAGCCAGTGCTCTAGACTCTCTTCCCCAGGGGGAGTAGGGACAATCCCAGAAAAGGTCCGCAAGCGCCGAAACGCATTATTGTCGCTACTAGGCCTCATTGTTTTCTCTAGTAGGTCTCCAACTGCTCTGATGATACTATCAGGGGAGCTGCCTTGCATAGGCTCACTAGAGAAAAGAGTCTTTACATCAGCCATAGTTTTGCCTTCTTCCCTCATCAACTTTTGAAGTTTGGAAGAAAATGTCTGAGGGGTACTCACTGAGTGGGTAAGTAAAATTGTTCTCCAGGGGGCTCCCCCTCCTAGCGGCATAATCTCAGAGGGAGTGTGATCCGGATCTAAAGTCTCACGGCACTCACATAGCACTAAATTACAATCCAGCTTTGAATTATATTTTTCAGCCCTGGCCCGCACCCTCCCAAAGGCTTTCACTGTCTGAACAGCATTTTCAATGTCTGCTACCTCAGTGCCACTCAGTACACCACTAAGGACTAAAGCGTGAGAGGGGTCTACACGTGACTCATCACACCATTCAATCAACTCAGCGATCAACAATTCTGATTGAGAATCCATACTACAAAAATTGTTCCTTTCAAGGGAAAAAAAATATATATATAAAATAAAAAAGGGGGAAAAATAGACAAATCTGGCTAAAGAAAAGAAAAGGATCCCAGCGGTGCCTCCAATTTATATGTAGCACTCTCTTCACTTTACGGAGGAAGAGGGCTCTGGGTTCGTAGAATATCTCTATAAACTGATCTAATTTCAACCAGCTCTATGGATAGATTACTTCACCTGTCTCTGTGATCTGTAATTAAACAAACAAAAAGACTGAAAATTAACAAAATGGATCCTTTAATTTTCTTTAAGCCTAATGAAATGTGATCAATTTAAATAAATGTTAGGAAAACTTGCATCAGTATGAATTAAATGAAAATAAAATTACATTCTTCAAAATGTGAATTTACTTGTCTTATTTCAACTAACAATGTAACCCTGGAGATGTATTAGCTTTTAAACATAAAAGTAAAACAATTAAGCCTTCCAAAAATGTACACAAGACAGATTTCGTGGGAAAAATCTCACAACTCTAATGATTTTTCCTACAGCATTCAAATATTAAAAAAAGGAAAAAAAATAAAAATAAAATTATAATCACTTAAACTTGTTCACACAAATATTCGACCGTGGTATTCACTCAATATTCATAGTTCTAAACACTCATTGGTACAATGTTTACCCTATAGTTCAAACACAAACATTAAGCGAGTGTTTTCTCTTAATTAAATACCATTCTCGTTCAATGTTCAGCAACGGTATTCACTGGGCCCAGACTCAATGTCAACCGAAACTGGCAAAAAAAACACTGGTTGCAGGCCTGGACGGTGCTTGGGAGCGTTGTGGCATTAAACAAAATGCCCCTTCACTCGGATGAGCAAGTATAAACAATGTACTTACGAACCTGTAGCGATCCTTCAGTGTAACTCAGTCCGATTGATCCGCGAGGAGCAGAAGAGAACGGAGCAGATGAGTAGATAGATGAGAATGCTTCTCCAACGTTGTCAGCAAAACAACGAGCGTCTTAGGAACTTGACTAGATGAGGAAATCTAGCATTGTCCAAGGGCCTCAGTCTCTGGTTAATGATCCATCCTCCCGCGATGAACAAACGCAGCACACAAACTGAGAGTAACTTGACTCATTAAACGCACATAATGGTGTGCGATCTCGACAGTCCCTTGATACTTCAGTTCGTAACGGTGACGAGAGAAAAACTACACTTTAAACAAAAGCATAACTTAAAGAAACAGCGAGCAACACTCAGCGTGCACATCTCAGCAGATCTTTTTTTCTCTCTCGAACGTTCCCAAGAAAAAACTCCTACGCCCCACGTTCAACCCTTCCACCAATCACATTTTTCTCTTAGATGATAGGCATGTTACAACACAAATCAGGCTTCGAGCTGAACACAGGTGAACACATCAAGTTAGATAAACTTGCATTGAAGCCACGTTTTTGCTGTGTCCAATTCACACAAACTATATTGATTTCAGAACTTTATTTAAAGAAAAAACTAACAAACAAAAGTTATTAATATTGTGAGCAACAATTAATATTGTTCATTTTACCAGGGCTACACATGATATCAATGGACTGTATGTGGAGTAGACCTGCAGATTAGGCCAAATTGTATTCAAACAATTGAATCCAAACGCCTCTTTCATCATTGCAAAACAATGCCAAAACAACAGGCTAACACATACTGCAACTAGGCAGTCTGTGCAGTTTAATTATGAAAGATATTTTATACATAAATATGGTAAAAAACGACTATTAAGCCAGTATTCACACTAATACATTAAGCTGCAGGTAAATCTTACAAACCTTACATCAACCATGCTCTTGTCATCTAAGTTTAATAAGTTTAATTAATGTGCAGGCTAGATTCACTTATAATACTTCGTCATTAAAACTCAACAAGGATTTATGAAATCATGGCCACGAATTAACTTCGTAGTAATTAATAAAACTAGCTCACAAATTCTTAATTTGGTGGGAATTAATTATTAATTCATAGTTAGCAGTTCTCACTATGTAATCTTCACACCGTTTAAACGTTATAAAATATAACTTAATTAAATATCGGTACTCACCGTCTGATTGCTGTCCACGTCGTCCATCTTTAATTAGTTTTGATCCAGTACGGTAGGTGGGGCTGTCACAAAAAAACTAGGGTCCTAAAACTGCGGTCCTGAAACTGCAGCCTCCGGTTGTGCAGGAATAGAGTGCCGAAGTTATGACGTCACTTTGTAGGCCAAAACGCGAAAGTGAGTTAGCATTTTAGCACTACGGGTTCCCTCGCCCTAAAGTCTATGGGTTTTTTGAATGGGTTTTTGCTAAATCGCCTGAAATAAGGTCTGTGGTTAACAATAATAATAATAATAATAATTCCTTACATTTATATAGCGCTTTTTCTAGACACTCAAAGCGCTTACATAGTCAGGGGGTATCTCCTCATCCACCACCAGTGTGCAGCATCCACCTGGATGATGCGACGGCAGCCATAGTGCGCCAGAATGCCCACCACACACCAGCTTACTGGTGGAGAGGAGACGGAGTGATAAAGCCAATCAGCAGATATGGGGATTGTTAGGAGGCCATGATGGTCAGAGGCCAATGGGCGAATTGAGCCAGGATGCCGAGGTCACACCTCTACTCTTTTCGAAAGACATCCTGGGATTTTTAATGACCACAGAGAGTGCACAAAGCCTCTAAATATTTTCACGTTTTGATTTATGACATAAAACCCACAAGTTATAACCTGCTTGTGATTTTTTAAAAACTTTATTGTGTCTTAAAAACGGTGGTTGCTAACAAGTTGCTAAAAGGGACTGCATCCCTTTGGCGGGGACTTTAGACGCCATGAAATCTCTCACTTGCCGGCGTTTCACCCTCACGTTCATCTCAGTTAATATACATAACATTATATATTTAGTCTTTTCAAATTGTAGTTTTTACAAATATTATTGTACACAGAATTCTATGATATTAAGGCAACCGATTACTTGGCGGCTGGCTTGAACGCACTTTTATTTCTGTGGAGAGACTGTAGTTCGACAATGGTGTTTTGTTTTGTCCCGAGATGAAAGGACAAGTCGTTGAATGAAAGATGCTCGTTTTCCGTCCGAATCCGATGTTACCCAGCGGAGACTCTGGGTTCGTGCCATAAGGTAAGCTCACACAACGATGATTTCCATGTGAACATCGTATTTACTGCCTTAATGTGGCCACGACGAAACTTTAATGGTGCATATTGCTTAACACGCTATTGTTACTTTGACGGTCAGATGGAGTTAAAAATGCTAGCAAGAATAAACGTTTTTCATAACCAAATCAACAGCTAAAATACCTTTGTCTTTCTCTTAAAATATCTAAATCCTTGTTTACTTTGCCACTGTTTAATATATTAGATCCGCTGCAGTTGTATTAAAGGCTAACGTTAAGTCGAGAAATGTGTTTGTTTAAGATATTCAAAATAATACCTGGTTTATTGGCTTATTGTAACTTGTTTGGATATAATTAAGAAGAGTTACTGCACTGGCTCTCACATTGGGGCTTGTGGATTACCAGGTAAAAATATATAGAAAATGTATATATGGTATATGGTTTATTCAGAGAACATATATGGTTTATTTATATTATATTATAATAAGCATTTGTTGATGCTATTGGACAATTCTCTTTAAATTCAACATATGTAATTATATACAACTATTATATTAAATGTTTGGAATTTAACTGTGTTATGCTTGTTCAGAGATTGTGTGTATAGTTATCTTAAATACATAGAACACTATTATAACTCATCTAATGTTATCCCTCCCTAATTTAGATAATCTTTAAAGTTTATTTGGGGCACAATGATAAGGCATAATAATCTTAATCACAAAGAAAATAATATTAAGGTTTATATGAAATAACAAAATAATAAACGAAAAATAAAACATTAACAAAAGATTGTAAAAAATCTCAGAGAGTTACACATAAAAAAAAAACAAAAAAAACAATAGGCAATATTCTCATGGAAAAGTGGGTAAGTGTTCATACACAGCGCAGATCATAATGAGCGAGCGTGTTTTTTAAAATAAAGTTTGAGGAAGCTTGATGATGACGTTGATCCGCGACCATGGTGTGCTGTAGTCCGTTTATAGCCTACCGTTAGCATTTTATATCTGACGGCTTTATTTACGCTTCAAAATATATACATTTTGGAGTAATTTGAAAAGATTATCTTGATAGACAAAACATGTAAGGGTCATAACTCTTTGTTGAACACCGATCTTATTTTTTGCGATTTTCCAAATGTCTATGGGAAAAATGCATGGCTTTTCGATCGAGGGAACCCATGCGCCGCTAACTTCCGGGTTGGCCTACAAAGTGACGTAGTATACATGCCAGACCAGCATGTGGCGCTGTAATTCTGCCACAGAGATACACTTTTTTTTAAACGGAGAAGAAGACATGGATTTGCTGATAAACCTTGCGCGTGGTACACAAACGAACATGGAACAATACATTTATTAAGCCGTGTTAATGTTAGTTAATAAAAAATAAAATCGTTCAGTGTTTGTTCATGTTTTTGTTGCTGTTACGTGAGGTGTTTGACTAGGGGCGAGACGTGGGCTGATGACGTCATATTTTCAGAATATTTACGGATTCGCCGTCCAGACGAAACAAAGGCGGCGTTTTCAAATATATCCACTCTGGGACCCGGTTTCAAAACATCAGTTCACTCTTCCAAAACGCCAGATCCGTGTGGACGAAAATGCCTATCCGCTAAAAAATGTGTGCGCCGAGGAAAAAATAAAAATCTCGGACACCCTATCAAACGTCATTGGATAGTGCAGGGAGGAGGAAGAGGAGGAGGAGGAGGACGATGATGAGGCGCGTCATGATAGGCCTTCAAAGAACAAGGTACACTACCAGTCTGCATCCAGTGTGTTTTACTACATTGCAATACCACGGAGCCCCGCACGTCACCTGTAAAGAGGAAAAAAATCAATCCGTGACGGTTTTGCAATCCGTCCCCTCAGTTTACCGATATAAAGTTGGTTCGACGTTTGACGTTTGACATTTTGTCAGAGATTCAGCCTCGGAGATCTTCAATAATTATTTAACGATTTAGCACAATGACAACAAACTTCCTATGTTGTAATTGTTTTCAAATGTAGAAGAGAACACACATTATGTTTTAATGGGTTTAATCTGCCTTAAGGAATTATAGCTGACAGACCTTATAATGTAAAAGTGCAGGCAAGGGACTATCTGCAAAGTGCAAAACGAAGAGAAAAATTCCATCTAAATGCTTCACTTGTGAAATGTATAAATAATTAATCTCAAATCAAATGGGTGTGTCTTATTATGTGTTCATAAAAGAACATTTAGCTGTTGGTTTAATTCACATAACTGTAGCACAACAAAAGTTATTGAAATGTACAGACTGAGAAAATGCTTGGAAAGCATGACAAAGATTGTGCAGTTTAGCGCCACCTAGAGGAACATATTGCACTTGTCTCGACCAAGTCTGACATTCAGAAGTTTAAATAAATTAATTTAGAATGCATACAGTTTGATATGTAAATTGAAATGGGTGTGTCTTGTTATTTGTTCAAAGAACAATATTTACAGCCATCTTTTACTATCACATGTAAATCGGGATGCATACTATTGAATTACATTTGAACCCATTAACACACTCATTTTTAAAACATACAGTATTCCATCTAAACTTCAAAGGGTGTGTATTGTTACTGGCTCCTAGAAGATCATTCTGATGGTGGTTTTAGCCACAGAACTATAATATAACTCATACTATTGAAAATTAAACTACAACATCATTTAGTTTCAAATAAATGCAGTCTTCTATTTTAGCTTCAAATGCTGTGTCTTGTTACAGATTTCTTATGGAACATTGTACAGTAGTTTTCAATGTCAAAAGTGATGCAGAAGTCACGCTATTGACTTTCAAAAGTCGCTTGTGCAGTCTTCCATTGAGTCTCTAGTATTACTGCCCCCTAGAGGAATGTGCTGCAGTTGTTTTGAACCAGTATGACATTCAAAGTTATAAATTATTTAAAAATCAATAAAGTCTTCTATTTCAACTTCTAAAGGTGTGTTTTGTTTCTGATTTCTAAATGAACATTTCAATTCAGGTTTTACACTCATATGTTATTCAGGACGCATGTTATTGAATTAAACAGTAGGTTTCTTGAAGCATCTCGTTGTCACAGTTCTTCTGGATTTATTCTCTCTCAGTTTTTATGTCATTCCAGACAGACTGATGATGATCAGATCAGATCTATGTGTGGAGCAATGCCTGCTGTCAGACAGAAATCTTATTCCTATTTGGGTTATTCTAACTTGAGGTCCAAAATTGTAACGCGTGTTGTTTTTTGAGTAATTAGCTCTTATGTGTTTGGTATTGTAGAACCACCAGTGTTTTATTTTTGGGTCACTTATTTTTAAACACAGTGCCTGACTTAGTTGTTTTTAGACATTATGTCCAAATTAATTGATCAAGAGTTACTTTTAGTGTCAGTTTATAATATGAAGGGTTCAAGGCTGTATGCAAGCAGACCATTTCAGAGCAGAAACTTGTCTTACTGTAAAGATACAAAAAGGGAACAAAATTCTCAAACCTGATATTTATTGCATGCACATAATACTTACCTACGTGGCTCCAAAAAAAAAGAAAAAAAAAAAAAAGGTTCTTTAAAGGTTCTTTACATGTAGTAATGGTTCTATCTAAAAGCATAGCATCCCGAAGATCTATTTAATGCTGAAATGGTTCTTTGTATTAGAGTTTATGGTTCTTTATGCTTTTAGTTTTTCTAATCCGTAATTGTCAAAGCACCTCATTACTGATTTTCTCAGCTATTCAACTACACAAACTGTCAGCACATTCTCAACAGGTCAATTATTTATTTACATTTATATACATTATAATGTTCAAATTGTTACTGGTTGCCTACTAATCATGTCTTTTTCTCTCTTTAAGAGAACATGTAAGTGTGACAAGCTCTGTTCAGTAAGTAACAAAAGTAATTAATTTATGGTCCATATTGTTATTTTTTATTGTATTTTTCCTGTATTTATATAGTACTTGGGTTTATGCATACACATACTCGGTCACAACTGTTCTATGACATTAATTTTCTTTTTTTCTTTTTGCTTTTAACATTGTAAAGCAGTCATATACTACTTTTGGCCTTCATAAACTATGTTTTTACATAAATGGAAGGAGACACATTATAACTCTAAACTCAGTTCTGTATTTCAGATGCCGTCACATCGTTAAACATCGTCTGCAGAGAGAAACTGCCACTAATTCAAAAGAACATACACATAATGATGTACGTAAACGCATCATAAAAGGAATTATGAAATACAGAATTTTACTATAACTTGGTCTTCATTACAATGTTTGCTGCTTTGTTTTACTTAAGTATTTATTTATGTTCAATGTCATTATGTTACAATTTCACATGTCAAGACAAAATAAACGACTTAATTACCACGGCATGTTGTGGTTTTTATGTACAGCCTTATTAAGGAAGTCTGGGCATCTCTGCTTTAGACTGCTGCCCCCGCGACCCGGCCCCAGATAAGCCAAAGAAGATGGATGGATATTGTAATACAAGGCAGATAGAGGGATATAAAAGAATATATATACTATATTACACTATAATATTACTCACATTTCACTGCTGGTTATATATGCTCTATATAATTGTGTATGTGACAAATAAAAGAATCTTGAATACACATAATATTAGTAATACAAATATGTCTAATCTTAATATTTAAATCACACTAATCTTAATAAACTAAAACCATTAGAAAGGTTATTTATAACACCATTAAGGTGCTATATAGCATATATCTATAATGGAAAGCATGATTCTTTATGGATCCCTTTAGAAAGAGTTCTATGTAGCACCAAAAAAAGGGTTCTGCTATTGATACAAGCACAAAAAAACTTTTTTGGTAGTGTTTAGAGCCATGTTTCTTAACCCTCAAATATCCTTCCTATAGCAGCCTTTAATTGGACCTTCTCGGATAAATTTGGGCACGAAGGTCACAGACGTGATCATAATTTCTAGTTTAAATAAATGTCATCACTACATTTGATAATATACAAATATATCAATTGGTTAATTTGTTGTAATTTCTTTGGTGCATTCCAAAAAATATTCATTGAACTGACAAAATGTATGTAGGCATGTAAGGTGTGTTGCTGCAATCAATTTATTTTAGCTACATTTAGATTAACAAATGTAGTTTACTTATTTTCAACTTTTTATTTTTAAATATAGCTCAAATAAATAGTTTGCAACCACTCACTCATCTTTTTTGGTGCCGTCCAAAACTAAACTTTTGCGACTTTGGTGACATCTAGTGACATATGATGGCACTGAAATCTAAAATTATCATAAATATCTGTAGGAAGCAATGACTGGATATAGGCTAAAATCTATAAACAATTGTTGTAATGAACTGAACCTCATAAGGTTTAACATTTATTTTATCCAAAATGTTATCCAAAAATTATGCCTTTGTTCTGTTGGACAAAAAACAAGATATTTTGAAGAATGTTGGTAATCACACAGTTGACGTTAGCCATTGACTTCCATATTATTTTTGTTGTAGTATTACATTTTGAGCAGATGTTCATTTTGGGTGAAATATCCCTTTAAAAGTCACATGATGTGAACTGTACTTCATTATAATATAATAATGCAACTACTTAGATTTAAAACCATACAATTGGTATAATTCTACTGAAAAAATATTAATCTTAATTACTATTATTATTACTATATTTTAGAAAACACAGATGGACAACAAGCTGCAGAGATCCCTCACCAGAATGAGACACAACCACAAACAAATGAGCCAACAGAACACATTGTTTTGGAAAAGCAAACACTTACTGAAAATATAGATGAACATCACTCCATACAAAATACAAATGAATTGGATTTAACATCAAAAAGCATGGACAGTGATTTCGTGTCAGTGTCCTCATACTCTGAAAATGAGGACAAAAGGGAACGTGAAAAGGAACAGGAACAGAACCAAAATAATGAAGAGTGGAGGGCCACAACACCAGGTCCAAAAAAATTCAGTTTAGAAATAAAATGGGAAAACTGGAAAAAAATAAAGCCACTGCCTGGTTCAAACCAACTCCAGAGACCATGGACAGATATGCTTTATAAAGAATTTAGTCAAGTCAATCCTTGTTGTGTTTTGTGCTTTAAGTATCAACACGTAACACGTCGGAAACGAGCCCTGCCTTTTTTCAAAGCACGTGCCACTTGCACCTTTAAAGACTGTTCAGCAGTCTATACTTTCACAATAAAACCCCCCCAACAAAATCAAAAAAGAAAATAACTGTCTTTGTTGCTCGCAATGGAAACATAACACACAAAAACGATCACCAACAATTCAGACAAGCCAAATATACACGAAGGGGGAAAATTGCAAAGGCCCTCACACAAGGTGTGAGCACTTACTATTATGAAGCCGTAAGAAAATCCACACCAGAAGAGATTTTGGCAGGTAACATCTCACAGTCCTTGACTAAAGATGTGTTAAGGGTAATTTCTAGCGGACTGAAAAAAAGCACCAGGCTGCATGATGACATAATCCTGGAGCTTATAAAGGAATGTGCTACATCTGATTGTCCTGAGACTGCTGGCTACTTACAACATTTGCAGGTGGACCCATTTGCTGTACATTTGTACACACAATGTGGTTTACAGTTTATAATTTTGGCCCAGCATCTTAAAAAAAAAAAACCAGTAACACTTCACCTGGATGCCACAGGTAGCGTTATCTCCCGCATTACCAGTCAGCCCAAAAGAGTGCTCTACTATGCACTTGTACTGCCAGGAATGGGCAAAAACATGCCGCCACTACCAGTTAGTGAGCTTGTATCAAATCAGCACTCAATTCCAACCTTGACATACTGGCTGATGGAAACATTAAGGGCTCTTGGTCAAATAACATCATGCCATGTCCATCAAGTGGAGACGGACTTCAGTTGGGGACTAATTTCAAGTGTCCTTCTGGCATTCAACAAAGAAAGCATTTTGCTGTATTTACAACGAGCCCACCGCATTGTTCTGAACAAGGCAAACAGTGGTGATCTTCAATTTACAGTCTTACATCTTTGCTCTTCACATATTGTTAAGGCAGTGTGTCAGGCATTTTCAAGAAAGACTGACAACAAGGCTTTAAAGGAGTATGCCACCTACTGCTTTGCCTTGTTGTTAAACAGCACACATCTAGAAGAGGCAACAGCTGTATTTGAAGATATGGCTGTTCTTTTCACATCAGAAGAGGAGACCGACGTGGTGAATGCAGCCAAAACTGCCCTGGATCTAAAAATAATGAAGAGCACAATTAACCTTTATGAGGCACAAACGATAGCAGAGGCAACAGAAACAGATGAAAATGTAACTTCAGTGTGTGGCAGATCACCATTTACATCACTGTTCACTGCAGTTTTGAACAGAGCCAAGAGCCTCCACTTCAGTAGCAAGACAGGGGGAAAAAATACCTTTTTCTGTCCAGAGCTCATCGACTTCCTCATGAACAACTACATGAGTATCTTCCCGCTGTGGAGTGGAGTTCTTCTTGGGGATCTTAGCCGGTTTTCTGAAATCAGCACAGCTACAGTCAGCCAACAATCCAAAACAAGGGAAAGTAACTGTCATGTGGAACAGTGGTTTTGGATTGTTAAACACAGCATCCTTAAAAAGAAGAAGTACCTGCGTCCTGCTGACTTCATACAGAACATGTATGGATCTCTCCAAGGCAGATACAAAGAACACATAATTAACAACAATCTGTTACTGCCTTACCGTGATCCAGAACCTAAAGAAAAGTTCTTCAGCCAGAAAGAAGAATGGGCACAGAAAACATCAAGAAAGGACAAGGACAGACATAAAACAAAATACTTTGACCCACCTGAAGTACTGCCACAGCCATCACAAAGTCCAGAAGTTACACAGATCAGCACCAATACCATCCAGATGATTCCAGACACAGCAATGGACCTGTCAAAAACAAAACACAAACCCGAACCAGAGTACAATACTGAGCCAGATAACACAGAACATACTGCTGAAGACACAACAGAAGAGGTAGTAGATCATATTAATATACATTTATACAAATAATTTCAATAATTTTACTTACAATAAAATGATTACTTGCAGATTCAGTACCTTTGGAGCAAAAACGATTGTGAAGTGGTGGTTGCTGTTGTACCATCAGCAGCAAAAAAGGCTAGGTTCACCCTCCATCACTCAGAGTTCAAAACTCTGCAACCTCACAAGTGGCTCATGGGAGAGGCAAGAATATTCATGAGCTATTAGCATTTCAAACTTGCATGATATAAATTGCCAAAGCACACCAGTAATATTGTTACCTTTTTGTGTAATAGGCATGTTTTGTGTATTTCTTATTGAAATGTGCTTTTTCATTAAGGTAATAGAATGTTACTTGCAAACCTTATTAAATAAAATGGGAAAAGATGGTAGCATTTACCTCATGAATCATTTTTCTGCTGGTGTGATTCTGTCTGGAAACCGAGATGATGTGTGTCAGCGGAGTCTGCGAAAGGTATTTCTATTGTTGTACATTGAAGATATGAAACCATGTTTAAAAATATTTAATAATGTTACAATATCTACGTTTCAGGTGGACTATGGAAAATATCAAGCACTTATCAGTTTCATAAATGTACATGGAAACCACTGGAAGTTTTGGGTGAAAGCTTTCAAAATAGTCCTTCTTCATAGTTATGTGATCAAAGCTGAACTGTAGTTTTAAATCGTTTTTTTTTTTTTTTTCTAGTATCTACATGCATCTTCCAGTAAAGTTTTCCTTATAGATCCACAAGGAATTGATGAGAAGGAGGACTCTAAGCAAGCTGCAGTCAGATTTCGGTAAAAACAAAACTGCTAAAATAAAAGCATTATGGCCAGTTCTAGTTACTCTTAATTACTTTAACTGTATTACCCCTAACTGTCATATATTTATTTGTCATACAAGTCAATACTTCAAAATGAGGTTCGTTCGCCATAGCAAAAAAGAGTGGATGGACATTAAGTGGAGAGGGGCCACAATTACGCACACAAGGCAGCAGGATTCACATAGCTGTGGAGTACTTGTCATGCAGGTATTTTCTGCTCAAATGGTAAGCATTAAAGTTGATACACTAAATATAATTATTTCCTTCATTTCACTACAACTATTGTTCAAAAATGGCAAAGGAGGTTGTCTCTAGTTTCCCAAAAGTCCCATCCCAGTTGGACATCAATACTTCTGTGACCAATATGGAGGCACTACGTAGGAAGATGGCTGAGGAAATCCTGACAGCCTCAGGTGCCTGAAATGAAGAGGAACAATATGACATCACACTCTTATTGTCTTCTATATCTCTGTTACTATATTGATATCTATGCACTTGTTAGTGTTCAGAAAGGATGCCTGTTGTGGTTTATGCGCTTTGACACAACCCCTTGGAGGTGGTCCAACAACTGACTGGGTAAGTACTTAAAAAAAAAAAAATCGTAAAACAAATATCTATCTATCTATATGTGTGTGTGTTTTTAGATTAGATTTAGATGCAAACGCTGGTTCCATGTGGTATGCCTTAACATGACTCTGACTGCTGTGTTTGAGAATGTGAAACATAGGAACTGGGCTTGTCATCTGTGTAATTAATTATGTTAGAACAAACATTTTTTCATTATCATTTCTTATTATTTAAATGCTTTGCATAGAGAAAAAAAACAATACCCATTTGGTTACATTCTTTTCCACTTGTAAATACTAAAAAAAGATTAAAAGTGGTTTGTGTCTAAATCTTTTCTCTGTATTGACATCTATACATACTCTGTATTTGAAATTATTCTGCAAGCTACATTAGGATTTAAGTAAATTATTTTAAGTTATTCTAATAAAGCGTTTCTTTGTTAGCACCATTTCAGACATCAGTCCACTCCAGCAGCCTCCATTTTAGGATTTTTTTAATAATTGAAAATAATTGTAATCAAATATTTATAAGGTTTGAAATGTATTTGGCGAAAACCCACAGGCCTGCTAACATTTTCACAATGCGCTATTGGGAGGTAGTAAATAATTAACTAAGGACTCGTGTAACGTTAGCCACCAGAGATAATGAAAGCAGAATGCTGCACTTTTATATTTGGACACATTTTGCAAGTTGAGCAATTTGCATGGAGACCGTGTTTAAATATGAGCTCAGTTTATAGGTTCACCACGCAGTCAGGTTATAATTATTCTATTATTTAACGTCCTCCAGACAGCATTTTAGGTTTCGTCAGGGACTAAGGACGTCTCTTATTTAGATATTCAACCGTAGCAAGTCCAATGCAATAAACTAATATATTAAGTAAACCCAACACACGTCAATATTAATATCAGTTCACACGCAGGCTTTTTAACATTAGTTGTAGTGGGTGACAGACCAACAGGCTATGTATTAAACAAGCTAAGCTAGGTTAGTTAACCTTATAAGCGCTAATAGACAATACATGGGATATCATCCTTTTTTGTCAATTATTCATTTATGAATGATTCAGCATCATATGTATTAAAGAGAAATAATCACTTCATTCGAGGTTTTAAGTGGAAAAATAGCCTCGACAGCCTACTTACACAACTACTGAAGCACTCTGTTCTCTCCCACCAAACCAACGGACTCGTGTGTAATGACCATAGGTAAAGCGGGAAAGCAGGCAGTGAACCAAACATCTGTGAGGCAAGGGAGGGAGGAGTCAAAATGTTTCTAACCTTAAAACGTGGTTTTTTTTTTTTTTTTATATGCTGTTTTACTACTATTATTTACAATATGCAAGTTGATTTGTAATGGTAATGGACAGTTTTAAGGGGGACATACTATACAGAACATATAAATTAGATTTACGGTTTAATTACCATCTATGATTTAACTACAAATTGTCTTCACATTTTATTACAAATTACCTTAATCTACAGTAACCATATTGGATAACCTGCTGTTATCAGTTAAATTATCATGTCTGCTATGACCGTTATTGCCTGGCTACTTCAGTAGGCCTATTGATGTTTTCCTTCAAAAGCGCTACTGCGGAGGGAAAGGAAGATTCCTATGGATAACCCTAAATATCTGTATCAACCACTGATCTATAATATAGATAGATCAGTGGTATCAACACATTTGAATGGCTATGCACATTGTTGGTTTTGACATTTCATCAGAATATTAACATTCTCTAGTTTCCAGGTCTGAAAATAGTGATGTGTGACATTGTATTAATCTATGTTAAATAGGGTAGGCTATAAAACATTTAATTTTTGTTTCTGTTTTGTTAATGAGGTGTTTGTGGACAAACTGATTTAACATTTGTGTAGAAGACAACATAACACTGCTTTTTATTTTTAAGTTAAAAGGTGAAATTACACCAGAGGTGCTCCACTGCACCTGGAGGGCCACTGTCCTTCAGATTTTTGTTCCAATCCCAATTAAACACACCTGAATCAGATAATTATGCATGTAAACTGCCTGGCATGGGTGTTGAGGTGTGTTGGAGCTAAACTATGCAGGAGAGTGGCCTTTCAGGACAGAGTCTGGACACCCCTTAATTAGATCCATCATTAGAGTAACAAAAGCTGCATTTTGTTTAGTGTGTTGTTATTCAGTAATCCTATGACTTGCAGCTACATATTGTCAATTCATAGGATTCTATCCTTGATCAGTTACTAAATTGAACAACAACAAAAAAAGTATTACAGTCTTCTAAAGCAAAACTACATTAATACGAGTGAAATGAAAGTTTGTTTTATGGATACTAATTTGTATTAATGTGGAGGCCTATAATTGCTAATGTGTATACATACAGAACTTCAGCTATAAATGAATCCTCAAAAAAGAAGTTAATAAATTCATACCTTTGAGCGGTGTTAGAATAGAAGGAATCTGGCATTTAATTACACTTCTTAATCATATATCATTTCATTAAACAGTAGCCTGTATAAGGTTTAGAAAAATGCTTAGCCTACCATTATCTTCTGGTGCTGCATATGGTTTTGCAGAGAGCATTGTAGTCAATTAACATCAGATGTTTTAAGCAATGCAATTAAAATGACACCAAGCTCAGATTCCTCCTCCAATCAAGTTAGAGCTTGTTGTGCAACATCACCAGTGATTGGTGTATTACAGATTAAAAACGGACATCCATGAGTTACACCTAAAGTCTGTTTGATCACAATTATAAATATGAGATTATTGCTAACCATATTGTATTGTATTTTTACAGTGACCAAAATTATTAAAAGAGGGGCGTTTTGATTAAAATAATGCTAAGCTACATAATTGTAAATAATTTAAAATAATTACATCGTTCCGTAGCCTATTCCACTAATTCCTGAATTAACTTGTTTGTGACCAGAACAAATCCTTATTTTTTATTTTTACTTTCTTACTTTAAAGAAAACAAAATGTATTGTATCACTACCCCTAATGCAAAACATGGGTCTAAAATTAAACATATTCATTTCCTACTTAATTTCATAATTCTCTTGGCTTTGTTTTTTTCTTGTCTTTGTGTGTGTGTGTGTGTGTGTGTGTGTGTGTGTGTGTGTGTGTGTGTGTGTGAAAAATCAGAAATTTCAGCATTTAGTAGTAGCCTACCTGATCAATAAATTCCATGATTATTCAAAATATATGTTTTCAGTGAACATAATTTAATAATTGACAAAGGTTTTAAAACACATGATTAAAGTTTAAACACATGGGTCAAAAACGACCTATTCATGCAAGTGTGTCAATTTAGATAATATTTACTATTTTTGCCTTATTTAACACTTGAAATAGTATATGCATATTTGCCACTTTTTCAAACATAGGCCTATACATATCACTGAGAACCGTTAGTACGGAAATGGAACTGGTAGCGTCGGCCCCGGAGAGCCACAGTCCTGCAATGTTTTGCTTCTTGCTCCAAGTTGTGAATAATCGTTCATAATAATATGATAACAACTAGGCAACACTTCTTCCACTAACGTTATACTGTCTGATAATGATGTTGATAATAATAATAATAATCATCATCATAATAATAATAATAATAATAATCATAATAAGGCCTATCTCCATTCGAAAAAGCGCACCTGAATTTAATACACCCTCATCATTGCTGCCTCTATATAGCGCCTTCCCCAAGGTGATTCTAACCGCTCTCTTTCCTGTGCAACCTAGCAGCTATAAAGTTAACAACCAGAAGTTTTCGCATTGTTGTGGATGATATACTTCTCACCTGTAGCGGATGATGAGGAATCGGTTTTTTTTTTTTTTTTTTTTTTTCATTTAGAGGTAATTGGTGATCATTTCATCAAAACCTTCCAAAGGTTTCCATATACATTCGGGAAACTGAAGTTTCCTAAGTTCAGCTGAAATGTTTCCCAAACATGATGCCAACTGAATAATGATTGAGAAGGTAAATGCTGCTTTGGCAGAATTAAAATAATTATTGTTGCTTCATTTGAACTAAGCCTAATGGAGGTTGTAAGAGGTCTTTTTGCCGGCTATGCAACAGCGACCACTTCACACTCCTTTTTGGACCAAAGGTAGGGCTATCTGAACTTCTAGTAATCATTTTATTGTAAGAAATGTGAAAGTGCATTGAAATTATTTGTATAAATGTATATTAATATGATATACTACCTTCAGCAGTATGTTCTGTGTTATCTGGCTCAGTATTGTACTCTGGTTCGGGTTTGTGTTTTGTTTTTGACAGGTCCATTGCTGTGTCTGGAATCATCTGGATGGTATTGGTGCTGATCTGTGTAACTTCTGGACTTTGTGATGGCTGTGGCAGTACTTCAGGTGGGTCAAAGTATTTAGTTTTATGTCTGTCCTTGTCCTTTCTTGATGTTTTCTGTGCCCATTCTTCTTTCTGGCTGAAGAACTTTTCTTTAGGTTCTGGATCACGGTAAGGCAGTAACAGATTGTTGTTAATTATGTGTTCTTTGTATCTGCCTTGGAGAGATCCATACATGTTCTGTATGAAGTCAGCAGGACGCAGGTACTTCTTCTTTTTAAGGATGCTGTGTTTAACAATCCAAAACCACTGTTCCACATGACAGTTACTTTCCCTTGTTTTGGATTGTTGGCTGACTGTAGCTGTGCTGATTTCAGAAAACCGGCTAAGATCCCCAAGAAGAACTCCACTCCACAGCGGGAAGATACTCATGTAGTTGTTCATGAGGAAGTCGATGAGCTCTGGACAGAAAAAGGTATTTTTTCCCCCTGTCTTGCTACTGAAGTGGAGGCTCTTGGCTCTGTTCAAAACTGCAGTGAACAGTGATGTAAATGGTGATCTGCCACACACTGAAGTTACATTTTCATCTGTTTCTGTTGCCTCTGCTATCGTTTGTGCCTCATAAAGGTTAATTGTGCTCTTCATTATTTTTAGATCCAGGGCAGTTTTGGCTGCATTCACCACGTCGGTCTCCTCTTCTGATGTGAAAAGAACAGCCATATCTTCAAATACAGCTGTTGCCTCTTCTAGATGTGTGCTGTTTAACAACAAGGCAAAGCAGTAGGTGGCATACTCCTTTAAAGCCTTGTTGTCAGTCTTTCTTGAAAATGCCTGACACACTGCCTTAACAATATGTAAATCGAAGATCACCACTGTTTGCCTTGTTCAAAACAATGCGGTGGGCTCGTTGTAAATACAGCAAAATGCTTTCTTTGTTGAATGCCAGAAGGACACTTGAAATTAGTCCCCAACTGAAGTCCGTCTCCACTTGATGGACATGGCATGATGTTATTTGACCAAGAGCCCTTAATGTTTCCATCAGCCTGGTATTGGTGCTGATGTGTTTCTGGACTTGTGATGGCTGTGGCAGGTCTTTAGGTGGGTCAAAGTATTAGGTCTTATGTTTGTCCTGTTTTCTTGCCCAAGCCCATTCTTCTTTCTGGCTTTTCTTTAGGTTCTGGATCACGGTAAGGCAGTAACAGATTGTGGTTAAGTGTTTAATATGCCTCGGTGGGATCCATACATATTCTGTATGAAGTCAACAGGACACAGGTCCCCCCTTTTTTTTTTTCTTTTTTTTTTACAAAAAGGTTACTCCGTTTAACAATCCAAAACCACTGCTCCACATGACGGTCTCATGAAGATGCTCATGTAGTTGTTCATGAGGAAATCGATGAGCTCTGGACAGAATTATTATTTTTTTTGTTACAGGTGTGGAGGCTGGTGGCCCTTTCCAAAACTGCAGTAATTGTTGATGTAATGGTGATCAGCTTGATGTACCTGGCATGATTGTCATTTGGACAAGGGTCAAAGTGTGAACCACCTCAGGAAGGGATGGGGGTTTTATTGTTATTAGCATTGATGTCAACACGAGCCAACAGCCACATTTTAATTGGTGGACATGAATTTGATTTTAAATAAGAATCATTTGGATTTTTTTTTTTTTTTTTTTTTTTTTATTGAATGAACTTTTATCAAAATAGTATTTTTAAATCTAATTTTAATGAATTTGAGTATCGTTTTTATTAAGCTGAACTGACCGCATTTTAATGTTGTAACATGCATTTTTAACTTAAGGACATTATGTAGCCTAGTGCTCTTTGCCAAGTCACCTGAAATGAGGACATAAAAAAAAAAAAAACGTAAACATCCCAATTCCTGGAAGCACAAGAGCATAGTAGAGCACTCTCTTGAGTTACTGTGAATTTGGGAAACCATACTATTGGCTGCAATCTATGCAAACTGTGACTGTTGGTTTTTATGTGTTTGGGGTTGTGATTAATTGATTACATGCCCAGCAAATGGGACTCAGTGGATGGATTTGTGAGGGACCATAATTTCATTTTTATTGAATTTTAAATCCCTTTCCATTTCACTTTCCACCTAATCCACCAAAATCACCTTCAATCTCATTTAATTTTAAATCCTCCTATCACAGGCCAGGAGTGCGTTTCCCAAAAGCAGGTAGCTAGGTTACATTCTGCTCAGTTGGTAACAATGGAACTTGCCAGCATTGTTACTTTTGGGAAACTCACCCCAGAATGCCCTGTGAAATCCTCTTTCGGTTCCTCCTTCCTAATCCAGACTTGATTTATTGAGATTTTAATTTATTTTTTACATCATTTTAAATGAGTACTGTAACATTTTATTTTAATTTATTTGTCTTATCTGCTTTAATGTTTTTCCTATTGAGTGGTAATTACTGAATGATTGATTTTAGAGTTTTTATTTTAGTCCCTTGCTTTTATTGTGATTCTTATCTGTTGCGATCTAAAGCACTTTGAATTAAAATTGTATGAAATGTGCTATACAAATAAACTTGCCTTTTTATGAGTTCTTAATAACTTTGAATATTTTAATCTGTTTAAGCTGTATTAACATTTAATTACTCAACAAATTAACGGTTTAAATACTAATTTGTTGTAATACTATTTTAAAAGGCTAACATGTAACAGTATATTCTGCTTTAATATTTTTCTTAATTACATTTGTCTTACTGAATGTAATTTAAATTTTGGTTCTAATGGCTAAACTATTTCTGTAACTTACCTTTATTACATGACATTTTCATTTAATGAACACAATTTTACAATTTTAAATGCTTTTAAATCGTCATTAAAACGTTAATAACTTGTTTTAATGACATGCTAAAAGTCTTTATCAGGTTTGTGCTAGACTGCCACACAACATATAAAGATGGTATATGTGCTCTGTAGAAAGGCCTGATATGTGTAAATTACAGCCTTTTAGCCTAGTTTGAAATTCTAAGCGGTTTTGAACCAGTCAATGTCTTTATTTTCCTCTCCTCAACTGTCATTCCCAAACAGAATTTTTTTTTTCTTTTTTCTTGGGGGTTTTCATTTATTGTGGACTCGTCACTTTCATTTTAACTGAAAGTTGTGCAAGTTTTAAATTCCATCTGTGAGATGGGTATTGTTTTCAAAATGCAACTATTTTCTACTGTTATTTTGTTAGGCTACAGGCCAGTTTATTTACTTAACATCAGTTGAGAAATATTAATGTTGTAATGACCTTAATATTAAAGGTTTCAAGGCAAATGTATGTAATGTTTGATCACGCCTGATTTATTTTATCCCATGTGAAATAAAGTCCTTTTTGTACCAGAATCCTTCCAAACATGTTCTCCTGTCTTCACTTTTTTGGTATAATTGATAATGCACAACTGAGATTAAATGTTAAGTTACTTCACGCTTAGGAATTTGTGCATATATCCATCTATACCTTTGTGATTGTGTTCCATATTCTGAAAATGAAATTTTGATAACCAATGTAAATCAAATGCAAAATACACAAACCAGTAGCAAGAGTCATCTTTGAAAGTGGACATAGAACTTAAGAGTTTATTGAAGAAAGATTTCTCAATTTTTCCAAAGGTTGTAGAAAATTAGTAAGAGGATCCAGCATAAAACTGCAGTATAACTTAAAATCATGGATGATATTTTGTACATATTCTGATAGGTCAACATTACAGATACTTTTAGCAACATCTGAACATGGTGTTCTATTATTGATGCAGATGTGATTGTCTTTCGTCACAATAAATTCACATCCTTGGACAACTTTGAAGGGTTGTAGGCCAGTCATACATTTTGTGAGGTTACTTCTCATCCGGCCAGATGTTGATTCTCTGTTGAGTTTCCTTTGGTATGATCACATGACCAACATACTCCTAAACCACCCCTGTAAACACATAGATAAAACACAGGTGATGTAGTCTCCCTCCAAGTTTAAGTCATAGCCAGTCACTGGAACAGAGCATATGTTATCAGAGAACATTAGAGTTGACCAACTTCTGCTTATGATTTAATGTTACATTTTAAACTAAAACTAAGTATGCAGTTCAAATGAGTACTATTCAAGTGTTAATAGATACATTGTGTATTATTGACCTTCATGTCCTTATGGCAGAATTGCATTTACAAGTTTTATACAGCTAAACCTGAATAGGAACAAAACATCAAAATGTAAAAATATTGATTAATTTGATTATTTGGTGATACAATCAATTAAAAAACATATTAAGCCTGGCTTCCAGAGAATAAATATGCAACTGCTTTTGCATTCCTGACATAGGACAGACCCTCTGTCATTTCTTAGATATCAATACTGCCGCTGCCTAAAACATACATATAACAATGCATGCAATGGATTTGTATTCATCATATTGTAAAAGAAGAGGAGACTTTAAATCTACCCCCTTAGAACACTTTCTGTTCAGTTAAGTTTAATGTATTGCTGTAATAAATAATTACATACCATGTCTTCTGTAGTTTTGTGGCTACAACAGCATCAAAATGTTACTCTAGTAACAAGATACACCCTTTGAAATTAACTGTACATAAAAAATATATATGTTTAATTGTTTTAATAGCATGTCTTTTTCCATACAATTATAAAAGAGAAAGAAAGAAAGAAATGGATTAGGCCAAATGCATTCAGGTCTTTTTTTTTCTTCCGGAAAGGTGTGCCTTCAGTGGCTTCTATGCCTTATAATATAGCTAGTACAGTAACTACTATTGCTATTTTTTTATTTCAGATATTTACGATTAAGTTGAACAAGGAGCGTTATGAGTTAGATATTTTGTGTGTACTTTTCAAATATCCTGGGGCATAATTTTTCCTTTTATTTAACTATGCAAAACAATCCGATTGGGAGTCATTGACCATTTTTAAGATTTCCATGTACTTTGTAGATGATCCCTAAATAGCCTAGGCAATAGCTCATCACTGATATAGCGTTAATGCGTTGCGACAAATCGAGGCAGATTTAAAAAACTGAACTGCAATCTGTGTTCAGTTGTACGTTCTGCTACTTTCCAAATAAGACCGTTTTTATACAGTTATACGCTACCATTAATAATCTATTAATTTTTTTGCCGGCTGAATATCTGTCTAACATCGAATGTCCAACGTCAAACCAACTTTATATCGGTCGGAGTTTGAGTTTTTTTTTACCGTGAAAGTGCACCAGAACGACAGTCAAACCAGTAACTTCTAGTGACGGGTCATTCTTAAACGATTCATTAATTTAGAACTAATCTTTAATGTGATTTGGGAAGAACGAGTCGTCTCGGGGAGTGATTCGTTCATTCGCGCATGCACAAAATACACAGACCCTAAGCGTTACCAGAGAATGTATTATATGGGCGTAGACAGACTCTGGCGTTACCAATGCAGTCTGAGCCTGAAAGATAATTGATTAGTCTATAATTATTATTAATGGCAAGGTACCAAAGATAAAATTACAGAGAATGTCAATATTGCATACAAAGAGGTGACATTACATGCAAAGCACCATTTACAGACGTATGTGAACATAATAACTACACAAATAAATAATGCTAAACGAAAGCTTTAACAATATAAATAAAAATAAATAAGTAAAGATTTTTTGGTTTTGGAAATTGGAAACCCACTGATAGATATATATAAGGATTCTAATGAGTGAATTTAATAACTTCTAGTGATGAAAATAATAACTGCACCTGTTTGTAAAGAAGCTTGTAAATTAATTGATCTATCAAATGCTGTTGTCACGTGACAAAAGACAAAATACTAGTCAGTTAAAGAGTAATTTCTGTTTCCCAGTGAGAACCAATTGAGTGATTCATTGTATTTGAGGTAACTGACATTTAACTAATAATTCAATTATTTGTGGTGTCTGTGAAGGAAATCAATTCATGGGTTATAACTTTGAATATTAAATACTGATATTAAATTCTAAGAGTAGATTTTAAACACTTTATGGTTAGTTTTTGACTCTTAAACTCCTCCTTGTCAGGTGACTCATGAAAGTGAAACTATTACAGCGGGTCTGTTTTATCGTATGAGGAAGTGAACTACATTAAGAGAGAAAAACACAGTGAGTATCACGATTTAACAATCATCTTTGATAGCCAAATCAATCCTGACTGGTTTACAGTGAAGTACAACAACAAGCAGTGTCAGATATTTGTTTAAATGACATTAGGAGATAAAACACAGAGTCTGTAAATCGTCATATTAAACTTTTACTTTCATTTTAACACAGTGTTTGTCTGAATTAGTTATGCAGTTTGTGTATAATTTGATTCTGTGTAAATGTGAAGAATACACTTTTCAAGTCAGTACTGATGTCTGACTACTGAGATTGATTAATCTCTGATTCATAACTGACTCTGTGATCAACATCTGGATCTGCTTTTAGATGAAACCATGGTCTCCAGAATGAATCTCTCTGAAGAACATGACACACAGATAAAGACAGTCAAGAGGTGAGAAAACCTGAAATGTTTCACATTTATAATGTTCAGAAACGATAAATGCACACTACAATATCATTTTCATTTATAGTCTGATTCAGCGTTTTGAATCAGATTTATCTGAACACATGGATGTGTCTGTGAGGAAAAACCCAGCGATGGATGTTTCAGATCTCTGCAGAGAGGAAGACTCTTCTGTTGAGTCCAGGTGAGATATTATGAGTCTCATATTTACTGTAGATGTGGTGTGTTATGGATATTGTCACCAGCTGTCTCTGTTGCTGCTGGATGTGTCTGTGTCTTTATATATATGTGTGTATTGGTTCATTTTATTCTGTAATATATGAATGAAAAGAGCACATGGGGCAGATTCCTTTTATTCATAGAAAAATAATACTTTAATCTTTTAACTCTCAAGTAACAACAGACTCCTCAAGTGAAAGATGAACATTAAAGGGAGATTGAAACAGTGAATGTGTGTCTGTCAGAGCAGAGTGAGATTTACAGAAACAGTTTGTATTTCTGTTATATTTCAGTCTGTGTCAGAATGAATCTCCTGAACCCAGCTGTGTGTCCATCAAGAGTGACGCATCAATGGGTCGAATAATTAAATTCAGCTCGGGAGACACATCTGCTGATCTGAGGTGTTGTGTAGTTTACAGTAATGAGAAATATATATGATATTTATGATGTTCATTAATTTACCGATGTGTATTAAATACATTACATGTTAACAAAAATATTTAATATTTGTTTCACTACAGTCAAAAACACAAAGGACCGGAATCACATACAGCAAAGAAGAACATAATAGACTCCATTTTCAAGGTTGGTTTTGTGAGTGTGTCAGCACAATAACCCTCAAGGTAAAAGTATTAACTATAATACACTATAAAGCAGATCAAAGTCCACTAAAGTAGAGAAGATGAATCCATATGTAACCTGACTGCTGCACAAAGATGAACATCAATCTAACAAACAGCCAATCCAGTCAAACTCTCTCTTTTAACCTCAGTATCTGTAGACGCTGATGTTTGAGCATACAGTGAAGTTATTAGCAGGTCTGATATAATTCAGTGATGTTTATTAATATTCATGCTTTAACTCTTGTGTATTGATCCTTTGGTTCACCTTCTCTGTGACAGAATGCAGGTTTATTGTTTGAATATTTATATTGATTTCAGGAGCTTGAGCACAAAATCATCTCTGAGTTAAAAAGCTTTAAGAGACTACTGAGTCCAGATTACCCAGAATGCTCTGAAAGAGACCGTTATGTTGATGAGGGTCATAACAGAGTCAGAGAGGGTCTTCTGAAGGTCACACTGCTCCTCCTGAGGAAGATGAACCAGACAGACCTCGCTGACACACTACAGACCAGTAAGAGCTCTGGATCAGCAGATTATAGCCTGTGTTTTTATTATCAGCCTTCTGTCTTCAGTCACTAATGTTCCTGAATGTCACGACACAATCTAATATCTAACAAATCAAACCTAAAAATACATTTCTAAAATATTGCTCTGCGAATAACAACAATTATTTCCTTTGCTCAGAACTGATGCCTGTGTATCAACAAAAACTCAGATCCAGACTACAGGATAAATATCAGAGACTCAGTGAAGGACTGTCCAATCATGGAGACTCAACACGTCTGAATGAGATCTACACAGAGCTCTACATCACAGAGGGAGGCAGTGGAGAGGTCAATAATGAACATGAGGTGAGACAGATTGAGACAGTGTCCAGGAGACCAGAGACACAGGAGACACCAATCAACTGCAATGACATATTTAAACCCTCACCTGGACAAGACAAACCCATCAGAACTGTGCTGACTAAAGGAGTCGCTGGAATTGGAAAAACAGTCTCTGTGCAGAAGTTCATTCTGGACTGGACTGAAGGAAAAGCCAATCAGGACGTTCATTTCATATTTCCACTTCCTTTCAGGGAGCTGAACTTGATACAGAAACATCTCAGTCTTGTGGATCTTCTAAACCACCTTCACACAGAAACCAAAGAATTAAAGTCAGCAGATTATGAGGACTACAAAGTCATGTTCATATTTGATGGTCTGGATGAGTGTCGACTGCGTCTAGATTTCCAAAACAGTCGGAGCTTGTCTGATGTGACAGAATCAGCTTCAGTGGATGTGCTGCTGACCAACCTCATCAAGGGGAACCTACTTCCTTCTGCTCTCCTCTGGATCACCTCTCGACCAGCAGCAGCCAATCAGATCCCTCCTGAGTGTGTCCACCAGGTCACAGAGGTACGAGGATTCAACGACCCTCAGAAGGAGGAATATTTCAGGAAGAGAATAAATGATCCGAGTCTGGCTGATAGAATCGTCACACACATCCGATCATCAAGAAGTCTGTTCATCATGTGTCACATCCCAGTCTTCTGCTGGATTTCAGCCGCTGTTCTGGAGAGGATGATGGGTAAAGCAGAGAGTGCAGAGATCCCCAAGACTCTCACACAGATGTTCACACACTTCCTGATCTTTCAGACCAAACTGAAGACACAGAAGTATGATAGGAAATATGAAATCAATCCTGATCAGGCTAGAAAGACTATTCTGTCTCTAGGAAAACTGGCTTTTGAACAGCTGGAAAAAGGGAACCTGATCTTCTACGAGGAGGACCTGAAAGAGAGCGGCATTGATGTCAGAGAAGTGTCCGTGTACTCAGGAGTTTGTACCCAGATCTTCAGAGAGGAGTCTGGACTGAAGCTGGGGAAGGTGTTCAGCTTTGTTCATCTGAGTATTCAGGAGTTTCTTGCTGCTTTATTCAAGCTGCTGTCCTCTTCTGAACTAAACACAGGACTGAAGAATGAGTTCAGGTCACCAATGATCAGTTTACTGAAGAGAGAAGTGGACAAGGCCTTACAGAGTGAGAACGGACACTGGGATCTTTTCCTCCGGTTCCTTCTAGGTCTCTCTCTAGAGTCTAATCAGACTCTCTTACAAGGCGTCCTGAGAAAGACAGTAAGCAGCTCTGATATCAATCAGGAAACAGCTGCATACATCAAACAGAAGATCAGGGAGAATCCCTCTCCAGAGAAATCCATCAATCTGTTCCACTGTCTGAATGAACTGAATGATCGTTCACTAGAGCAGGAAGTACAAACATACCTGAGCAGAACAGGTATTGATCGTCTCTCTGGAGTCTCTCTGTCTGCTGCTCAGTGGTCGGCTCTGGTGTTTGTGCTGTTGAACTCAGAAGAAGATCTGGATGAGTTTAATCTGAGGAAATATGATCGATCAGAAGAATGTCTTCTGAGGCTGCTGCCAGTGATCAAAGCATCTAGAAAGATTGAGTGAGTATTTTACAGTGTCTTTGTTTTATTTACTTTATTTTATACAGTAGGCCTGTGTTTCTCTTCACTGTTTCTGTATATTTTGAGATCTTTCTTATTTGACACACACAGCTAACATCACAGATCGCTCTACTAATGATCTGATGAGTTGAATCAAGTGTGTTTGATAAGAGAGATTCATCCAAACTCTGCAAAGTTGAGGTGTCTTCAGGAACAGGGTTGTGACTCTGATTTTACGAATATTGGATTGAGATCATCATCAATCACTTAAAAGTTGCATTCAGGTTTGTTGGAATAAGTGAAAATAACTCAATTTCAATCTAATAATTCATGAAGTAGCCAGCTATGAGGTCACCGAGGTCCGGACCTGGGTAAATTTTTCATGTTCGAAAATTACATTTGTTCTCCGATTGACTAATTTGCTGCTAAACTCCTCATATGAATGTCTGCATGTATAATTCATGATGTTTAGCGGCCGTTGTGATCACTGCGAGACTCTTCTGAAGTGAACGATGTCTTCAGAGATTTGTGAGTGAGCGAGATCCAGCTATTATAAGCGTTTTTGACTTGTTTTTGCACTAAATGTAACACTTTAGAAACTTAATAAAGTAGGAAGTTGCGGTTTAGGGTCAGCGATAACTTCATTTGATCTAATTTCCAAAATATTAGAAATAATTTTGGTTTATTTTATTTATTGATATGTTTTTGTTTATTTTAATAGCAACATCTGGCAACATTGCATCCCCGGCATAATCTGGCAGTTTTCAAAAAAAAAAGCAGCAGCTTTATCTATAGATAAAAGTGCAAATATCTATAGATTCTATTCATACAACGTTAAAAAGGCAGGATTTTCTGCTATTTATATTACTTAATGCAAATAGAGGCAATTATCTGCACCTCAGTATTGTAGTGTATTATAAAATAGTATGCAATAATAACTTATATTATTATATTAATAAATGATTGAGTATAAATTTTAATTTTAAAATATTAAATGGACGTCATCTTATTGGGACAATAAACCCCAATTTACCCTGACCCTACCCGATACTTTTTCAACTTTTTGATTATTTCCTTCATTTTCTTTCAAAATAAATGCATTTCTGATGTAGCCCGGGGCGATCGCGTCAGAAAGAACATGACAGGGATTTTATCATCTGCATCACTGAAGCAGATCAAGTAATTTTTAACATCTGATTCACATGTTGTGGGGCAGAGCTAGTTTAAGTAGCCTCTGTGAACAAGGTTCGCTATCCTCAATCCCAAATGCAAGCTGAAAGATATTATTTGACTTTTTAATCTACACCACTGCTTTTACTTAACTACATTTCATAAAACATATCATTACTCCTTATAATATATCACGTGCTCTGAGACGCAGAAGCGGTGTCTGATTCAAGAACGAACTGATTATTTTACTGTCTATGCTTAAACCGCACCAAAAGATTCATTCAGGAATTAGAATGATTCGATTGCAGCTGTTCTCGAGTCGACAACTCACTGATTCAAATGAACCGTTTATTGCGAGTCTCCAGTGAACTGAATTCACAACCGGGAGATCTTGTGAGCGCGCGACTGATGCTGCTAAAAGTAAGTTATTAATGTCGAATTATAGGATTAATTATTGAAACTGAAAATCATATTTAGGTCAAAACTGTTAGTTGTTTGTGAGGTAAATCTGCTGTAAAGAGTGATCTATTCAAGCTCACTGAAAATGCGTGAAGTCAGACACATCAATCAGTGTCACTCATGTTTTAGGTAAAAAAAATAAAATAAAATAACACGACACATTAAAATAACACAAATTAACGACCACAGCTTTATTAGCCCTATGTGACGTCTGTTTTCATATTGTTTATCAACAGTATACATTTTTAAATAGTTTGGATTAACTAGCCGAGTAGACGGATATGAATGTTTCTTCATAACCAAACTGAAGGAAATATTGTTAGCTGATGCTAACTGTCAAGCTAACAAGCTTGCTGGTGCTTAGTTAAGGTAATCTTTAGATATAAAGTTCAAGTATTTTTATTGAACCATCTAGATAGATTAGATCTGGGGGAAAAGACAGGATGTGATGTTCAGAACATGGTAACTACAGTCAGTGGTTAAATTGGCTTTTGTAGGGAAGGGGAGCCCTTATTTACGTCACCATTAAAGATCGCGCCATGAAATGACTTAATGTGTTTTACACCAAAGGGGCTATTTTTACAGTACAATGCATTATGAAACAACCCGAACAACACTTGTGCAGACGTGTGACGTGTGCAGACATAACAGTTTACACTTTAAATACATCATTTACTTATTCACATACTACAATTCATGCATTCATCAGCTTCCAAATAGGAGTAAATGCAGGCTCCTCTGGTTTATGCTGTCTTTGTATACAGACAGCACGGTCTGCTGACCTCCTTGTCATCACACACTTCCTAACAAACTGAGTTGGGTTACACATCTCTAGTGGTGGACCCACTAACTTTACCAACATCAAAGAGGACACATTGACAATCTTCAGCTGATTTCTCAGTGGTGTAACAATAATATTCATCGCTGAAAATCCCCTTTCACATTCAACTGTGCTCACAGCCAGTGTATCTACTGTGTGTTTTAATTTCAGAAGACCCTCTTTAATTGCCATGTTTGGGTTTTCCTTGTAGTCCCTGAAACCTTGTTTGACACTACAGTAGTCCATTGGCAGACTATCACACAGCTGCCTCAATTCTTGTTCTCCATACAGCTGTGGCACTGGAGAGGGCCAGGTGTCAGGTGACAACACATTTATTTGATCAAAAAGCTCTGGGACCATCCTGGACTGCATGCTACAACTGAGTGCATGAAAACACTTTTCCTGATTGATTTTTATGATTAAACCACATTAAGCTTTTCCCTCACAACAGGCTCTAATGAAGCAGACACGTGTAATGTCAGATAACATTGTAACGTCGAATTGTAAGACGCGTCAGGCTGTTCAGTCACTGTCTCTGTGTAGTCTTGATAATTATCCAGTCTCATATGCCATGTATTTACCAGGAAATGAAAAATAATTCAAGTGGAATAACAATATCTGGTGCAGAAGGAGACGGAGCTGAGCTCAGGCCCAATTTAACCTGTGACTCCAGTAATTATCAAAGTGTGAAGTGATGCCCTCTGGGGGCGTTTGGCCAGGGCTGTTTTTACACCACAGACAAGGTTTGAAAGGAAACAACAATCATTATTATTTTATTATAATTATATTTTCATTAAAATGTTTCTCCTAACTTCAGGCCTTATTCTCATGTCAGATATAACTGTGATGTTCTGCAAAACAACAAACTTTAAAACCCTTTTTTCTTCCTGGTGAAGATCAGATGGTCAGATCTGTTTTCTCTCAGGTACATCTCAGTGTGAGCTTCATAGTGAACATTACTACATCTCTCTCATCAACGAGTCCATATCAACAACACAAATATATCTAGGTTTCATGTCCACCTACACGTGGAGATCAAATATTAACCATTATCTATCCTGAAACATTAAATGGTACAATCAAGACAAATTCTTTATATATGTATAAAGAAAAAGGTGCTGGTTTCTCATTTTCTTATTTCAGTATTAAATTAGGAAAATAAATGATCACAATGTACTCGGTCTGTACAGCTACACTATAAGCAGACTGAATACAAATAAAATACTAAATCTTCTTCAGTAGTTAATGTTAAGACTCCAGTAGTTTGGGAATATTTATGGGAATATTTGATTCCTGTTTGTTGAGTTAAATCTGAAATAATTTCAGTTTGAGTCTGAAGTCTATTAAAATGGGACTTGACTCTGAGTCACTCTCTGTGTCTGGTTTAATAATTGATATCTATAAATATATATTACATCTGTGTTTTTCATCAGTAATATTGGACACAAGTCAATCTCTAATAACTCATTTTTAATCTTCTGTATATTCTCTGCAGTCTCTCCTGGTGTGGTATTACACAGAAAGGCTGTGCTGCTCTGATTTCAGCTCTGAGATCAAACCCCTCACACCTGACAGAACTGGATCTGAGTGGTAATAAACTAGGAGACTCAGGAGTGAAGCTGCTCTCTGCTCTACTGGAGGATCCACACTGTAAACTGAAGAAACTACAGTGAGTCTCATCACTTCTCAGTAACTGTAAGGTTTGGAGTAAAAAGTAAAAACTCAGATGTGTTTTCTGTAGAAGTGGTTTTGTTTGCTGCCCTTTCACTTTCAGATTAGACACTTTAAACTCTCAAGCATCCTTTTGAAAGAAAAAAAATAAATAATAATATATATATATATATATATATATATATATATATATATATATAGTTTTCTTAATCAGATGAATGGGAAAATAACACAGTGAGGTGTTTATTTTTAACTTGTATTGTGACACTCAGCCACTGAGCACACACACACACACACTCACTCACTCTTTCTCTCTCTCTCACACACACACACACACACACACACTCTCTCTCTCTCTCTCTCTCTCTCTCACACACACACACACACACACACACACTCTCTCTCTCTCTCTCACACACACACACACACACACACATACACAGACTCACTCACTCACTCACACTCACACACTCTCACACACACTCTCACACACACACACACACGTTTGTTTTTGTGAAAAGTGGGGACATCCCATAGGTGTAATGGTTTTTATAATGTAGAAACTGTATATTCTATCGCCCTTCACCAACCCTACCCCTAACCCTAACCCTCACAGGAAACTTTGTGCATTTTTACTTTCTCAAAAAAACTCATTCTGTATGATTTATAAGCATTTTGAAAAATGGGGACATGGGTTATGTCCTCATAAGTCACCCTCTCCTTGTAATACCTGTGTCATACCCATGTCATTATACAGAGTTGTGTCCTGATATGTCACAAAAACATGGCCACACACTGACTCACTCACTCACTCTCTCTCTCACACACACACTCACTCACTCACTCACTCTCTCTCTCTCTCTCTCTCTCACTCACACACACACACACACTCACTCTCTCTCACACACACTTACTCACACACACACACACACACACACTCTCACAAACTCTCACTTTCTCTCTCACATACTCACTCACACTCTCTCACACACACACTCTCTCTGACACACACACACAAACACACAGAGACTATCTCTCTGTCACACATACACACACAGACTCTCTCTCTGTCACACACACACACACACTCTCTCACAAACTCTCACTCTTTCTCTCTCTCACACACACACACACACACACACACACACACTAACACACACACACTCACACACTCTCTCATACACACACACACACTCACTCTCTCTCACACACACACACACACACACACACACACACACACAAACACACACACACAATCTCTGAATTTGATCAGCATGTATTTCCTGTTTAATAATGTAAATGTGAGGATAAATAACTGAATTCAGTCGCTTTAAAATAATTAGAAATAATAATGTGAATCTGTGAAAATATACTGGATCTTTCCAGTTGATCTGGAACAACAATAGACTTTATAAAGACATGGGCACAACACACTCGCAAATCTGAGGCTTCTGCGTGAGCTCTCAACCAATGATTCACCGGCGATCCACAAGGACCTCCTCCCTCATTTACATGTTGCACACGGAAAAGTAAAAAGAAAGAAATTAATTAATAAATCTGAAAATAAATACATGTGGGAATAAATAGATACATATAATAAATAAATAAATCATATAATAAATAAATAAATACATATAATAAATAAATTCATGAATAAATAAATGTCAAAATAAATAAATGTATTAAATATAAAAATAAAAAAGTATAAATAAATAAATGTTAAAAAGAATAAAAATAAATGTAAAATAAATACATAAAGAAAAAAGAATTTAAAATATAATTCAGGATTACATTTTATTTCAAATGAACTATTTATTTTATTTATTATTTTACTTTTATTACACTTATTTATTTATTTATCTATCTATATATTTATTTATTTTTAATTTATGCAGGATTTGTCCTCCATATACAGTATGATTATTAACTCAATGGGCTAGTTGCATACCTCCTTCATCTTGGATTTCCGGTCTTGCGAGTGTGTGCATAGATACTTCCGATTGTGCTAGACATCAGTGCAGAGAACCAGAGAAATTCAAATATTACCTTCTGTGTGTTTACATGATTTATTATATCACTTCAAATGCAAATAAGATCTACACTGCTATTATTACTATACTTTAAATGTTAACTGAGCCAGTGGATTTGAAACTTGCGTATGTTTGGGTCCAGTAAATTAATTAAATACACTATATGTTCCCGAAAAGAAAGTTGAACTCATGGTGTTTACACACAGCTACATAATGTATTTTTACCTCACCAATTACTACAAATTACTTATTTTTTGAAAATGTTTTTATTACATAGATTTTTTTTTTAAAGAAATATTTACGTTGTGAGACGTGGGCTGCAATTTATCTTCATAAGTATCCATTTCTCAATTGTGCACATACATCAGTTTGTTTCATCATTGTTTTTCACACCATATATTTTAATATTTTACATCAAACATTTTTTTAATGAAAAAAACAGGCTGTAAAATGATACAATTAATACATGACTCATTTTAATGTTTGTTTTTTCTGATAATTAATGCAAAATAATTTGTAACAATATAAATGTTGCTTATAGACAGATAATGATTTATGCTGCAGAAAACATAAACCTTGATAAAAACACACATAATTTGCAAACACTGATCTTTTAATTAATGCAAACATATTATAATTACATTAAATTGTACAGTTACATTTATAAATTATGTTATCAAATAAAGTTAAATGAGACTGAGCATCTCATTTGACAGTCAGAAACCTTATTATCTTATAGATAACAGTCAGAACAAAATCAGCACTCTGAAAATGTAAAGTACTGCATATTTGAGTGGTTTGTGTTTGAAAGAAGAAATTCCTGTGAAATATTAAATATTACATATTTAACATAAAATATGGTACTTTCAGGGCTAAATAAATAATAAAAAACACCAAAAACCACAAAAAATGCATAAATCTTTAGATTTTATTTTATTGAAGACAGTAATATGACATTTATTGAAAAAACAAATGGGATCATAGCTGAGACTTTTGAAGGAGAAATTAAGGGCCGCTATGTAAAGGATGCTTGAGGGTTAAAATAAACGTAATGAACAAATACATTTAATTACATCTATTTCAATATTTTGATGTTTTTAATATCACAGCTGCAGTGACTGCTAGAATCTAGAAGTGCTTCTCTCGTTACTGCATCCAGTATTAGAGTACAATCAGGATAAAGACACGAGTCTCTCAGAGAATTCAGACAAAGGAATATTGAATGTAACTTCTACAGGGATATAGAAATGTATAGAAAAATATGAGGTGGCAAGAATGGCCTTTTATCTCACACTCAAGGTTAAAGACTCACCAGTATGTGACAGTGACGTGATATAAAGCCAAGTGTGGTGACCCATACTCAGAATTTGTGCTCTGCATTTAACCCATCCAAAGTGCACACACACACACACACACACAAAGTGATGTCTATTTTCCAAATACACCTGCCCTCTCAACCTCCCCACAATCTTAAACACCAGAGTAATATGTCATAGTTACTGTATACTGCAATGTTACTCTTAATATTTTAACATTATTGCATGTACAATACTACAAAAGGTTTGAAGAATGATAATGATAAACTAGTTCAGTATTGTGAATCATGTGAGTAGAGTGCATTTCTATTAGTTTCTTAGCTTGTGCTTGTGCTGGCAAGTTAAAATCTCTATAGTGCAGATCCTGTTTATAGAAAAAGTAGTACTCATACAAACACACTCCAACACTAAAACTTAAACACAGTCTCAGAGATCATTCATGTTCTTCTCTCTCTGCAGGCTGATTGGCTGCAGTATTGGAGAGGAAGGCTGTGCTGCTCTGATTTCAGCTCTGAGATCAAACCCCTCACACCTGACAGAACTGGATCTGAGAGGTAATATACCAGGAGACTCAGGAGTGAAGCTGCTCTCTGCTCTACTGGAGGATCCACACTGTAAACTGGAGAAACTACAGTGAGTGTTATTATATTATTGAAGACAACAAACTGTGTGAAAATACTGCCAAACAAAAACATTTCATGTTAAAGGGATAGTTCACCCAAAAATTAAAATGCTGTCATCACTTTACTTTTCTTCAAGACATTTCAAAACAGTATGACATTATTTGTGGAAAATATTTCTGAAGATATTTTGAGAAATGTTTGTGTCCACTCAATGGAAAGCAATGGTGCCCAAACTTTGGTTACCAACAATATTCAAATTATAAATGTTTTGTGTTTCACAGGAGAAAGAAGCTCATACAGGTTAGGAACGACAATGAGGGAAGAAATATATATATATATACAGTACAGACCAAAAGTTTGGACACACCTTCTCATGAAAGAGTTTTCTTTATTTTCATGACTATGAAAATTGTAGATTCACACTGAAGGCATCAAAACTATGAATTAACACATGTGGAATTATATACATAACAAAAAAGTGTGAAACAACTGAAAATATGTCATATTGTAGGTTCTTCAAAGTAGCCACCTTTTGCTTTGATTACTGCTTTGCACATTCTTGGCATTCTTTTGATGAGCTTCAAGAGGTAGTCACCTGAAATGGTCTTCCAACAGTCTTGAAGGAGTTCCCCGAGAGATGCTTAGCACTTGTTGGCCCTTTTGCCTTCTGTCTGCGGTCCAGCTCACCCCTAAACCATCTCGATTGGGTTCAGGTCCGGTGACTGTGGAGGCCAGGTCATCTGGCGCAGCACCCCATCACTCTCCTTCTTGGTCAAATAGCCCTTGATGCCTTTAGTGTGACTCTACAATTTTCATAGTCATGAAAATAAAGAAAACTCTTTGAATGAGGTGTGTCCAAACTTTTACTGTAATAGACTAAATTAAACATACAGATAAATAATTACAAGATTGACCATCTTTCTCTAATCCATAAATAACAGATTTACATGTACTCATTGCAATATTTTGATGGAGCCTTGTATAAACCGGCACTGTAGTGTATTTCTACATACTGTAGCACCAAGTCTTGAACATTTTAATCTGTTTGAGGAGTATTTATATAAGAGGAACAGCATTAATAAATGCTACTTTTTCTGCTGTCAGGTCTGCAGCTCTCACTCTTAGATTCATCTTTGAGCAACTGATGTTATGTATTTATTATCTCTGAACTGGAGTCTTATTGTTTAATTATGTAGTTAGCATGATACATTCTTACCTGATAAGTAAAACATTAGATTTGATTTATTCTGATCTCTTCTGAACTCATCATGACTAGTAGATCATGTGGAGGCTGATGTTTCCTCAAATCTGTGTCCAGGACAGAACAGACTAAAGGCTCATGGATGAATGGAGCAGCAGGAAGATCATCAGAGACCTTTTGATTTCTGTCTATCACTGACTTAACAAGTTGTGCTGAAGTGACTAACAAACTACACTTTTTGTTCTGAGCAAGCAGTAGATGAGCGATTTAAAGATATAAGTAGGGCTGTGACGGTTGCTGTGACAACCGCGTCACCGCGGTGGTCAGTTGCTACCGCAGTTGTCTACTGCCACCGGCGGTAGTGCATGTGACGTCACACCCTCTATGGCAAGCATAATACAAAATTTTGTATATAAGTGTAATAACTGTAATAGTTGCAAATTCTAAGTCTATGGTAATTAACAAATTACCTCAAACACAGCGTTTCCTTTAGATTGGCAGATTTGAGCGCAGGAAAATAGTTTATGCATTCAGCACATTAATTTAGTGTTGAGCCATCTGCATTCATGTCACCCATCCGCGTTTGCACAAGTTCTCGTGATCGCAAACACTGGCTGGTCAGGTTTGGTGAGTCTTTCTCCAAACTGGCCAAATACAAACAAGACAGCGATAAATAAAAATGGTAACAAGAAATATGGCAACGATTCCTATTTCAAAGAGAGCGCGTGCAGATGAGGAGTTATTGAGCTCGCTTGGTGGCGGAAAAGTAAACCGGACGCAACACCACCGCGACGCAACAGGTTTAGTCTGTTTAGTGTCTACACAGGGCATTTGAACTCAGTACCTCACAGACCGGACGAGGATTTATCATGTCGTTGTGCTGCATCCAGTGTAGCATCACTGACTATAATGAGTATTTTTTCATGCTGCGCGCTCGCGTCCGTTAGTCAGGGTGTATTTAATTTTCTTATTTAGGCGTCTTCTTTCATTAACTGAATTATTCCTTTGATATTTATTTTAATGTTTTGCAGGCGGCGTTCACTGACAGAAGTTCTCAAATAAACACGAACTGGCAAGTTAAATAGGATGTGTTAGATGAGTGAGACAGTGCTGGGCTGATTACATAGACATGTGCATACATATATATAAATATATCCTGTATATAATATATATAAAATATATTACATGCATGCACAGTTTAAGTCAGCTTTAATCACCTTTTTTGGTAATTCCATGAATTAACTGACCACAACACTGCTTGCACATAGTTTATTTCGCAGTTTGATATGAAAGGATACGCATAAAGAAAGCGCGCACCGGCAGGACCGTTTCCGCGCTCGCTTAACTTGCACCTGATAATAAAGTGAAGAGGAGCGCGTGTCTGAAACGTCTCCTGTTCAGTCATTCTGCGACTGAATAAATTCACTTCTTGTCTTGAGAAAAAGTGACAGAAGCAGCAGTTGTGAGTGGGTGGCCATTCACGGCCCTACGTTAAATATTTTGAATACAAAAAAAAAAAAAACGGGAAAAAAAATGGTCGCCTTCGTTAACGAGCACATTTTGACACCTATATACAGTCTTGTTCAAAATAATAGCAGTACAATGTGACTAACCAGAATAATCAAGGTTTTTCGTATATTTTTTTATTGCTACGTGGCAAACAAGTTACCAGTAGGTTCAGTAGATTCTCAGAAAACAAATGAGACCCAGCATTCATGATATGCACGCTCTTAAGGCTGTGCAATTGGGCAATTAGTTGAATTAGTTGAAAGGGGTGTGTTCAAAAAAATAGCAGTGTGGCATTCAATCACTGAGGTCATCAATTTTGTGAAGAAACAGGTGTGAATCAGGTGGCCCCTATTTAAGGATGAAGCCAACACTTGTTGAACATGCATTTGAAAGCTGAGGAAAATGGGTCGTTCAAGACATTGTTCAGAAGAACAGCGTACTTTGATTAAAAAGTTGATTAGAGAGGGGAAAACCTATAAAGAGGTGCAAAAAATGATAGGCTGTTCAGCTAAAATGATCTCCAATGCCTTAAAATGGAGAGCAAAACCAGAGAGACGTGGAAGAAAACGGAAGACAACCATCAAAATGGATAGAAGAATAACCAGAATGGCAAAGGCTCAGCCAATGATCACCTCCAGGATGATCAAAGACAGTCTGGAGTTACCTGTAAGTACTGTGACAGTTAGAAGACGTCTGTGTGAAGCTAATCTATTTTCAAGAATCCCCCGCAAAGTCCCTCTGTTAAAAAAAAGGCATGTGCAGAAGAGGTTACAATTTGCCAAAGAACACATCAACTGGCCTAAAGAGAAATGGAGGAACATTTTGTGGACTGATGAGAGTAAAATTGTTCTTTTTGGGTCCAAGGGCCACAGGCAGTTTGTGAGACGACCCCCAAACTCTGAATTCAAGCCACAGTACACAGTGAAGACAGTGAAGCATGGAGGTGCAAGCATCATGATATGGGCATGTTTCTCCTACTATGGTGTTGGGCCTATTTATCGCATACCAGGGATCATGGATCAGTTTGCATATGTTAAAATACTTGAAGAGGTCATGTTGCCCTATGCTGAAGAGGACATGCCCTTGAAATGGTTGTTTCAACAAGACAATGACCCAAAACACACTAGTAAAACTAGTAAACCAAAAGTCTTGGTTCCAAACCAACAAAATTAATGTTATGGAGTGGCCAGCCCAATCTCCAGACCTTAATCCAATTGAGAACTTGTGGGGTGATATCAAAAATGCTGTTTCTGAAGCAAAACCAAGAAATGTGAATGAATTGTGGAATGTTGTTAAAGAACCATGGAGTGGAATAACAGCTGAGAGGTGCCACAAGTTGGTTGACTCCATGCCACACAGATGTCAAGCAGTTTTAAAAAACTGTGGTCATACAACTAAATATTAGTTTAGTGATTCACAGGATTGCTAAATCCCAGAAAAAAAATGTTTGTACAAAATAGTTTTGATTTTGTACAGTCAAAGGTAGACACTGCTATTTTTTTGAACACACCCCTTTCAACTAATTGCCCAATTGCACAGCCTTAAGAGCGTGCATATCATGAATGCTGGGTCTTGTTTGTTTTCTGACAATCTACTGAACCTACTGGTAACTTGTTTGCCACGTAGCAATAAAAATATACTAAAAACCTTGATTATTCTGGTTAGTCACATTGTACTGCTATTATTTTGAACAAGACTGTATATATATATATATATATATATAATTATTTATTTATTTATTTTTTTTATCAACACCGCGCCACCGGCGGTTGTTGGTCCATAACTACAGCGGTGGTAAAAATCAGCCACCGTCACAGCCCTAGATATAAGTTAACCTTCTTATGAAGGTATAAGTTAACCTTGTAGTGAATCTGTTCAGTTCAGACCAGAGAGTTTGTAAAAGTGAGATCCATGACCTCCGGTCGGTTTGATTCTCAAATGTGACAACGAGTCCCTGATGAATCAATAATTTAAAGTATTCACCTTATTCTTCAACGCAGAAGTAAGTGATGAGTGAGACCTCTAGTTCATTAGCTGCAATAAGGAAATAATGAGAATTACAAAGCGCAGTAAATGGTAAAACTGTTTGCACTACAAACCAGTGTGTTCATAATTAAGATAATAAATGAAAATAATATGGTAAGACACACCAATTTGTAATATCAAGCAGCAGAACAAGCTGTTTTGTACAGTTAAAAATAGCTGGAAGGAACTGAGACCAGAAGTAAGAGCCATAAGACTTACAAATGAATAGGATGTCCAGAATAATCAAATACCTCAATTAATTTTAACCAATATTTATGATTAGTTACTAATTAGAAACACATTCTACATTCAATAATCACTTGAAAATTAGAGTCAGATTAAACATAGAGCTACAATAATATTTAAACTCAATCCAAATTAAGTGAACTGAACTGCAAGTAAAATATATCTCATAGTTATACTAAAAAGTTACTCTTATTTTAACATTATCACCTATATGATATTACAAACTAGCTCAGCATCATGTGGGTAGAGTTCATTTAAATTAATGTTTTAGCTGCTGCCAAGTTAAAATCTCTATAGCACTGATCCTGGTGTGTAGAAAAAGTAGTACTCATACAAACACACTCCAACACTAAAACTTAAACACCGTCTCAGAGATCATTCATGTTCTTCACTCTCTGCAGGCTGTTGAGATGTGGTATCGGAGAGGAAGGCTGTGCTGCTCTGATTTCAGCTCTGAGATCAAACCCCTCACACCTGACAGAACTGGATCTGAGAGATAATAAACCAGGAGACTCAAGAGTGAAGCTGCTCTCTGCTCTACTGGAGGATCCACTCTGTAAACTGAAGAAACTACAGTAAGTTACTGAGTCAATGCTTTCATTTATCATCTTGTATTAAAGCAGATCTTAGTGTATTTTATCTTTCTCTTTATTGTACAGTATTTGACAGTGGAAACTCCACAAGCTCCAAACAACTGAATCAAAACAACACGTCTTGAACAAGACTGTCACCTGGACATTAAAATGCATAATTTCAGTTAGGGTGAAGAAAAGCTTTTTGCTTTTCTTCTAAGGCCACAAGAGGGCGCATCGAGCAAAATATTACTAATACATGTTTATTCAAAGCATAAGAAAACATGACTGTAACCCACCATAAATTATTGAGATATGTTTTTAAAATGTTGAACTTAGATTAATTTTACATGGCTATCTAAACATGTGGCTCTGTTGTGCAATATCCTGATAATTCACCTCCAGAGGATGAGAGAAGCTGTTGCTGAGATCAGAGAAACTGACGGATGAGATTCAACTCTTTCCTTCGTACCAGCAGAGAGTCGCCTCTGTCTCATTCATCACTGAACACAGCAGGATGAACACATTTCCAGCTCCATGATTGTTCAGAGTCTTTGACAATAGTGAGAATGGACAGAGGAGCTGGAAACACCTGAGAATAAACATAAATATTACTGAGAGGAAGATCAAGATGAAATACAGGTGGTAAAGTGTGTCTATGCAGCAGCAAATCTGAATGTAGTTTAATAATGAACTGAATACAACAATACTAGTCAATATATCAGTGTCTAATAAACATTTGCGGTCAGAACTACATAAGCTGTGTTTCTAGCAGAGTAGTTTAATATGATGTGGACTTAAACAGATTGTGCTTTTGAGTGAAAACTATCATCCAGAATGATCTTTATCCCGCGTTTAGATGAACGCGATCACACACTTAAGCGAGGATTGCTACGTTGGATTCCTGTGTTGTCACAGGTTCCCTTGGATGAAGAGAATACCAAACAGATATCACACAAAGCATGCAAGAGAAATGGGCCCAAAAGCTGTACTTTCCTGTTTTGGATACTCTTTTGGGTGAGTGTCAGTCCTGGTTTTCCAGTCAGACCATGGAAATTACAGTTTTACCGTTTTTCTCAGTCGCTTTGGTACATTTCTCGAATCATCCTTGAGATTTGCAAAACATTAAGTGCATTTTTCAAAACAACTCGTACAAATAGCAATACACAATGGAATACCTGCAAAAGCCAGTCTCTTGCTCAAAATCCTTAGTTCATCTCTCAAAAGTAAATATCTGTGTCAATGAACATGACAAGTCCTTGTGTCATTGTGTACGGATAAGACAGTCAAATTGTTTAGTCATGTTGTCAATATAACAGTTTACTCTGGAGGGATAATCTGATGTAAACTATAGCAACATTTTGGATGGCAGTTACTGTATTGAACAGTATGCCATATGCTTATGTACGCCATATATCCATTTCAAAAGTAGACATTTACACGTCACTGTATGTGGGGTATTGACTGAAAGAGACTGGATTGAATTCCCAGTTACACTTTTACTAGTGGTCTGGTCAAAAAAAAAAAAAAAACCTTTACAATGTCATTGTGATATAGAAAAGGAAAAAGAAATATGGGCACAAAGATGAAAATAAGTCAATTTTCAGAATGTGTAACTCTTGTGTTGTCCTCTGTCTTTACAGTATAAGCTTTCCAACTGAAGATCCATGGGATGAACCTTTGAGCTGTTTCAGAGAAATGGTTTTTCATTGGTTTATCATCTACATTCTCTTCATTAGTAAAGATTCACTTGCACAATTCCTGCCAAATTGACACAAAAAGTCTAATAATAATGTGTAAAAATAAAAATAAAAAGTGTGCTTGGCAGTTTATGACAACTAGATTAACCATTTTGCATTTAATGACTTATACGATGAACTAAAGACTAGATGTTTTGAGGGGTAAGACTATTGCACAGAAAACTATATAATACATTTTGAGCAACATGACATTAGCAACTGATAATGTAGGAAACTGCAGATAAATGTGCATAATCAAATGCATGAATGTACAAAAGCAATCGCAACTTGTTCAAAAGAATGAGAAACTGGTTTTATGATGTGTATAAATTACTAGAAGATGTGGAGGTTGTACAAGTAGTTTTGAGAATTTCATTTTCTGATTTGAGAAATGCACCAAAGTGACTGAGAAAAACTGTATGAATAAAACATAAAATAAAAATCAAATAGTGGCAGAACAGTTAGATATCACTCATAGATGTTACACCTTCACAAGCGTTTGTCTTCCAGTTTCATTCTCTACACATCTCTACAAAAGAAGACAATGTAGTTTTTTTTTTCTTTATTTTACTGTCAAGTAAACAAGTAACAGACTGCAGTGAATTATAAGCAGTACCCAGCAAACATTGGTACGATGGCGACGTCGTATGGCCAGCCAAAAATAGTCGCGGTAGGACGGCATAAATCGGTAGAAATATGTAACACAGAACATTTCCTAAAAATGCATTCAGATATGTTTGTACACGTTTATAGTTCTATGGGGTTTCATGTATAATTGTTTCTTTGACTATTAGCTACGTGTAGTTCAATATTTACCCGCGTTTGGAATCGGTTGTGAGAGGACGTGCATTACACGTCCATCATGACCCTCTGTGAAATCCTTGTGGAATATGCAAAAGCTGTGCTTACACCTTGATTAATACTGCAATAAGTAATTAAAGTGCACCAAGTAGTTTTTAAGAGGTTTTAAAGAGGTTGTGAATAGACGTCCACTGATGTCTTTTACACGTCTCGTCATGGTTTGTGAAAAGATGTCCAAGCAAGACTAGCAGAGAGAAAAAATATATATACAAAGTAAATATATTCACTTTATCTTGTTTAAAAAAATTATAATCACAAAAGTGCCCAGTGTGCTTAGGTGATTGCAAAGCCATGCTGCAATTTAGTCATTATTTCAACCTGTTTTATGTATTTGTTGTTATTATTTTTATGGAATCTATGCATATGTAAAACAGATATATACCCGGTCACAATTTCGGTCTGAGTTGGATGTAATTGCCAAAATGGTGCTGCCAAGATGTAGACACAAAACATACTAATATATTTCCATAGACAGTAAAATAAATGGACACAGCGACCCCATTGGAACTCAATTGAGACAAGTGAAGCCCATTTTTAGCGTTTTTTAGCACTTCCGTTTCTGACGCGCAGACTCAAACTAAGCTTGACGACGTCAGCAACCTGTCTGACAGATGTAAATCTTCTAGTAGCTGTGCGTTCAAACTGCCATCGTTAATCTTGCAGAGACGGCGAGCTTGAGCGGGGAGTTTTTTGGCGTGAGTGAGCAGGAGTAAGTATTCTGATTAATTATTTTGTATAGTATTTTAAAATGTAATTAAGTTAATTGCCTGCGAGCTTCTCCTCCTGTCTGTACGGTAATGCGACAGAGAGTCGAGTGGTTATGATGCAATCGTTAGCCTATTTTTACAAAAACTGTTTCTATGGGGCCATAATGTAACATAGAGCCCTTTATACATTGTCGTGTCTCTTTAGAAAAAAATAATGGACAAACGGAGTCTTTAAACGCCTCAGATGTAAAGTTATTCGCTGTCAAAGTGACGCCAAAATGAATGGGAGTCAATGGGATGCTAACGCAAGTGAAGTTCTGCTACAAGATGGTGGCACCCGGCCGACTTCAACTTCCGGTCGACTTCCTTGCCGCCTGGATATTTTGTGATATTACAAAATCCACATTACATTGAGCAGGTAACCACGAGGAGAGGAGAGGACTCGAAGAGGACTCTTGGAGGGAGATGTATCGATATAAATTATATAAAATCTACTGTTGGGTAAGTACATTTTGTATTATTTGATTAACGTGCTTGAGTTTTACTTGTTTGACACAAAGGAACCGAGAGAAATGATACCTACATTGTCAACTGAAATTCACTGAGTATGGCTAAAATTAGCTAACGTTAGAAGGCTAAAAGTTACTTATATTGATGTAATTTTTATTGGTACGCTTTAATTAATTATTCAGGGGACATCACAGCCCTCCTGTCTTATCAGAAATGTCCTGTTCACTTTCTCACAGTTACACTGTGAGTGTTTCTCAGGGGCATCACATTAAAGCATAACACCTTTTGTAAAATAAAAATAAAATCTAATGCTTGTTGATTACCTTTTTTTTTCTAATGTTTAATTCATGATTCATTCATCTTGGTCCAAGGGTTTTTTTTTTTAGCTGTAGACCATAAAGATATTTTGAAAATAAGTGGATGTCATTTATCTCAAATTTTTTATTTTATTTATTTTAAAAAGAAATGTATTCTCTTCCCTCAGATGCTGTGAAGAGGTGGAGACTGCGATGGCAGAACACCTGAAGCTCGCTCCAGGAAGAGATGGGGGTGGAGGTTACAAGAAATGAGCCAAACAACTGTAGTGTGTTTAAGGGATAGTTCAAATAGTCATAATTTTCTCACCCTCATGTTACGATCATAATAATTTTTTCCTACAGTGGCAGTTAATGGATTGTGAGATCTGCTTGGTTAAAAACATTCTTTCAAATATCTTTGTGTTTATTAGACAACTGTGTAAGTCAAGACAAGATTAATAAAGACATAATAAAAAGAAACCATGTTTTAACATTTTAGTAGAAAACACATGAACGCATTCTCATAAATGTAATATTTGAATTCATGTTGGTTCTATACAGTTTAAAATCATTTACACCACTTTATAAATATCTATGATTTCAAACATATTTTATGATGAGAGTCTTATGTTTTATGATTTTCTTGTCACATGACAACAATGGCTCCTGCAAGGTGTTTATGCCACATGTTCAAATATTAATAATATTCTTAATATTATATGATTAAAGTATTTAAAAATAAATGCAATTAACATTAATTTATATTATTATATATTAAAAACATTAATAAATAAACAAATGCAAATATAAATTTTTGAGTTTTGACTTTAAGATTGAGTATTTCAGCACTTTTTATTCAGTGATGCCCCGAATTAAATCATATTTCTGATGAAAATGGTAGGCCTGTAAACTTATTTCAGAAATCAAAAATAGATGCAAAGATTACATTGAAAAACAATTTTTTAATAGATTATCATCTTGAAGATTGTTATTTTTCACTGTGCCAGTAAAGCAAACATGAAAACAATATTGTCAGAACACAGAAAGGTATACAGGTTTGAAACATGAGGGTGAGTAAATGACAGAATTTTCATTTTTGGGTAAACTATCCCTTTATATAATAATTCAGTATTTTGTAATTGGTATTTTAGTTTGGTTAACAGATGCTAAACTGTTCAAAAACAATAAAATGTACTAAATCAGAACATGCCTCTTTTTTTGCATATGTCCACAAATAATGTGTTATTGTTTGTGATGTGCACTTGATTAAGATGTTTTATGGACGTTCAGGTCTGACTGGACCAATCTTGAACTTTTGTCAAGATTTGTTAAACCTCAAGACATAATTGATTGCCTTTCACGATGTTACACAGTGGGTGTGTGATTATTTTATAAGGCTTATAAGTACATACACTTAAACTATGCAGCAACGCATTTAAACATCCAGAAGACAACGACGTCCAGAAGACGACACATTTAGACGTCCAGGGACGTTCAGAAAATACGTACAGTTCACGTCCAGAAGACGTCAAAGACGTCGGTTCAACTTTCATTTTGGAACTATTTTTCAACCATGACGGGACGGGTCGGACGGACGTCTTTTCAACGGTCAAAAGACGTCCGAATGTTTACTGGGTTGTGTCATGACAAATGTAATTCTTGTTTTGTAAAGACGTTGTAAAGCAAACACTATCTGTTGTGAGTGGTTTTAGGTCACTGATGAGAGAGAAAATGTGTTTGTTGGTTAAAAGCTTTTGCTAGTGTTAACATCTGTTGTTCTGTATGGTGTTTTGGTAGTTTTAGTGCATTTTTGATTTAAAATTAACTGCTTTGCCAAGATGAAATTTGGCCACGAGAAATGTGTGAAGACCTTAAAAAGTTAAGTATTGAGAAATGTGCCCTTATGAAACAAAAATATATTGCAGTATATTGGAAAATATCATGTAATATATTAGGCATATATTCTTATATTTATTTTTTCAATAATTTGTATATTTTGCAATATATTATATAATATATGTATCATCAATATATTATTAAATGTATTCAAATATATAAAATATTAGAAAATAAAAAGGGAAAATAATATATTACAATATATCACAATATATTTTAAGAAATATATTGGTAAATATATTTTCCTTTCGTAAGGGTGTCCAAGCGATTTAAAAAAGAAAAAAGGTTAAAATCCCTGTGAACTGCAAAGTGACAGACTAATGGTGAAAAGTTCAGCACTCAGCTATGAGCTATGAATCAGGTTATTGAAGGCTGTTTATTGTAGCTTAAAATACATGCATCGTTCACTTTACTGAACAATGGAAAACAATCAATTTGTGTTTGTTCTCTTATTAGAGAGATTTGATCCCCAACATGATCAGACTACAGTTCTGTCAATCTGACGATGCCTGTATGTCACTGGATCAGAAATCTGTCAAATACTGCCTCTGATTGTTGCGTGCAAAGTTCAACAAAGCACTAGTTCAATAGATTCTGTCAGTGCTTTGGCAAGGTAAGTCTTTTTTCCCACATGCAATAAAGCTCAAAGGCCAATGTAAAATATTGGTGCAGTAAAAGTGAGCAAAATCAGTATTTTTAGGCAGTATTTGTGGCAGTCGATAAATCATGTTGTGAAATTGTTCAAAAGGTAGAAGATCACAGAAAGCAGTATCTGCTGATCCAATCACTGATAATGATCTTTTTAAAGCCTTCTTTTTATCATTTTGAATTATTTATAGTGATAATCCAGTCAAGATTTTTTTGACATTTATTCTCATCCATGTGAGAGGATTTTTTTTTCTCTCTCTCTTTTTTTTTGAGGGGTGGAAGGGGCTTTTTTTAATTTCAAACCTAATTGTTTGATTATGCACTGTATTTTTGTTTTTACAATCATGTAATTGTTACACAGCACAAGCCTGATTGTGTGAGCTGTATGTGAGGTTCACACAGACTCTGTTTACAGTGTGTATGTGGTTCATGTGTGATACAGAAGCAGCTTTCACACAGGATTCTGCTCCTGATCCACGCCTGTTTACCACAAACACAGAGTTCAAATCAAAATATTGTTAATTCAAATGCTTTTTCAACATTATGATTCTGTTTTACACAGTACAGTAATACAATCTTTCATCAATTAATATATGCTTTTTGTGTCAATGAATGTCCATATTTAACGCAAACAATGCGCTAAACGCACTGCCAGACCGCAACCATGTGTGCAGTGTGAACGCTTTAATTCATTAACATGAGTGCGATAAAATACACACCACATACACACTGCAAACGGAGTAATGTGAACCTGCCATTATTACGTGTGTGAGCTGCAAGTGTGCATGAGTGCACTGTCTTCAGGAAAACGCATGAACGCTGAATGGTTTAAACAATAATTAAAAAGAAAAAATGCAATTTATAAACTTCAGTGATGATGCAACACTGCCTCGATAGTTCAAGTGACAATTCCTGAGTATCGACAAAATTTCTACACTCAATTTAATTTTGAGAATGAGCCATGTTATTTATGCAAATATTTAGTTGAAGATACAGAACATATATTTTTACATGTAGTTTGTCTCAGTTCTTTTGGAAAGCATTGCAGGACTGGATGGTAGAGAAGGCTGTGGTTACTGATGGTTTCACTATAAACTTACAAGATGTAATGTACGGAATAACCAAAGAGTGCCCTGTTTTATATGAGTTGATTAATAATGTTTATTAGCTAAATACTTTATACATAGATGTAGATATTTTAAATTCTCTCCATTGTTAATTGTTTTTCAAACTGATCTAAAATACTTCTCAGATCCCCTTAGTAAAATGAAAAATCCAAAAGCAATTAAATTATTTAATTTGTTTGTATAATATAATTTGCTGTAATTATATATTTAGTTTTATTATTTATTTAATTTATTTTTATTGTATAATTTATGTATCTAGAAATTTTATGTTATATTTTTTTCTTTCTCTTTTTTTTCTGGAGCTTATTATGGTTCTGTTGTGTTGAGCCTTCCATACCAGAATCTTTTTGTTTACTAATTAATGCCAGTTTGTTGTATTCCGTTCTTGTATTTAATAAAAATAAATAAATAAATAAAGTCCTGTGTCGGCTGTGCAGATTCATTCACACTGTTTGTGAAATTATATCTCACAGAAACTTTTTCAGTTATTTAATGAAGAATTATGAATTGTACCTCACCTAAAGCATTAATTATTTCAATTATTTTATTATTAATTATTTTTTATCTTTTTAGAGACCACCGATCAATCATCCCAAACCGATTATCGGTCTGCTGGGATCGGTAGCCGATCAATCAGAGTACCCCTAACAAAAGGTGTGCATTTATTTATTTATTTTTTATTTTTTTGCCAGTGTATTGTTAAAGGTTCAGTGTATCGTTTAATATTCCCATACAAAACTTTAACAGCAAGTAAAACAAATATTGGTATAGTGAATTTCACAAATTCACAAGATAAACACATCTTGATTAAACTGTTTTGTTGATTTTAATGCATCCTTATGGAAGTGTTGAAATGCTGAATCGATTAATTCGCTTCCAACAGCGTCCAATAGGAGCAAAGAGGACAGTGTGTTGTGTTTTTAAAGGGGAAGTTCACGCTTCAAAGAGTAACAAAGGAATAATTAGCTGAATTCTGATTATTGTAACATGTAGTTTGGGGTAACAAAGGGTTTTTTAAAGTGATGGGCAGTGTTGGGGAAAGTTACTTTTAAAAGTAACGCATTACAATATTGAGTTACTCCCTAAAAAAGTTACAAATTACGTTATTTTGTATAGAAAGTAATGTATCACATTATTTCCGTGTTACTTTTTTCAATATGAGCAGGAATTCATTGTTTTTAATATAATAAATTATATTTATAGCAAATATAAAAGCCCTTGCACAAAACAAAAGTGTAATGAATAAACCTCAGACTGAAGGACAAGTAAATTCACGTCTGTACAGTGGAACGCAGAAGAGGAAGGTTCAACACTCTTCAGCAATAAATAAGCACAAATGTTAGTTAATCTAAAGTCATTTTTGGTTATTAGTATGGTTGAACTGGATCCAAACTAGGTCAACAGCAGAGACACCAGTTAATAAAATAGGATTAGATACATTTGTGTTATTTAACATGTTTAATTATTGCAGGTTTGCATCATATTCTGAGTTTGGACTTCACTGTTTTAATTTATTTTGATGAATACTAAATCTGATTTTTTTTTTTTTTTTTTTTAAGAGTGGGATGAATTAATGCACATTCAGATTTAGTCTAGAACTACAGTAATTGGTCATTGGCAGGGTAGTAGAGGCCTGGAACAACCACATGATTCCTGGTATGTTAAATAATGTTCAAAACATAATTCTAGCTAGAGACTAGTATTGTAGGAATTATAAATATTAAACAAATGCATTTTCATGACTTGACCAGTAGATGGCAGCAGAAAGCCAGTCACAATCAGAACATTTAGGAGGTTATCAGACACACCATCATTGTTTGTAACAATCAGAGTTCAGACCCAGGAGCGAGTCTTACAGCGTCACAGAGTCTCACTCAACCTGAACACCTGAGGAGATTGTTTCAAGTGTTTCTCATCCGCATAATTACACTGAATGTAAATATCAGAGTTTTTACAGGCCACTGTATGAAACAATAACACCTTTTTAAGAAATACTGGGTAAAAGAAATCCTATAGAGTAGAAGAGATAATTTGCTCATAATAATAAATCTTTACTCATTGCTAGAGCACTTAAACAACATAACAGTGTGTGACTCTCAGAGGAGAGGACTTGTGTGATTTTGAGTGTACAGAGCTGAACTTCCTCCTGTTTTATACTAGCACAACTTCTCACATTTCTACGACAATCATCTCTCCTGAGTGAAACCAGAAACATGATTTATGTGTATAAAGTATTTGCTGTGTGTATAATATACTGTGAAAGCTGCTCAGCAGATGAACAGAGCAGCAGCTCAATCTCATTTTTATTTAGTTAAGATTAAGTGCGTAAAGGGATGTGGTTTGTGGCCAGAAACACAACTGCTGATGTTTATGTGTAGATGAAGGACACTTCACATAAAAACTCAGACCTCATGGACACGTGATCAAAAGATTGTGTTTTAAACCTGGGCGGATGGTAAATATTTTAAGTGCACTGAAGGAAAATGCTCGTCAGTAATCGGTTATCTTTGATTCTGCTCATTTTCTGTGGTAAGTCAGACTTCAGTTTGTCTTTGTTTCTTATTAAAAGCAAACTTCATGCTGGTCTTGTTCTCCAGGTGTGTTTGGTGCGGAGACAGATGAAATCAAGACGATATCAGTGAAGACGGGAGATTGTGTAGTATTACATACTGGTGTTTGTGAGATTAACAGAGAAAAGCAGATACTGTGGCTGTTTGGAGCTGAGGATCCAGATACTCTCATTGCTGAAATCTACAAGCTGAGCATCTCTATATATGACACTTATGAGGGACTTAAAGACAGACTGCAGATGGACCAGCAGACGGGATCTCTCACCGTCAGAAACATCACAACCAGTCACTCTGGACTTTATATGGCACAGATTATGAACTCAATGACCACATTTAAAAGATTCAGTGTTATGGTTTATGGTAAGTCACACGCTCAGTTTCAAACGTTCCTCTTATATACTGGAAAATGCTCTAAATGCTGCATTTATTTGTGTTTTTGAGAAATAATATATTAAGATTTATTTCCCTGTTATTTTAAAGGCCCTGTCTCGTTGCCTGTCATTGAGAGCAGCTCACAGGTCAGCGAGGGTCTGATATCTGCTGAGTAACACAAGAAAATACACCAGCTATTGTTGCAATAGTATATTATTCAGATGATCCTGCATTGTGTGTATTTCTGTTGATTATTCACTACTGTTGACTTCATTTTAATACACATTAAATATTTATATTATTACTAAATTATGTTTGTTTCATCTTCTGAATTTGGCTCTGTCTGTCATTTACTGTTTGACCAGTACAGAGTTTAACAAACACTCACACACTCCTGGAGGTGTGTGTCAAAGTAGCTAAATTAACTGCATATTAGCTCAAAAGGGAAATGTACATAAATAATTACACTCAATTATAATTATGGTAACACTTTAGAATACTTTTTCTTTCTTACTGCATAACAAAAAGGAAGAACAGGTAATTATTCATTAACACTTAACTCACTACTGTTAATGACAGAGAAAGATGTGTTAACTAATCAGTATGTAATACAATTTTATGATTGTGTTAAGTAACAGTTAGCTAATCAATAACTAATGTATTCTGTCATACCTCCTGAAGAACTACTGTTAATTATCTACTAGTTAAGGTTCAAGAAAAACAACTATGCATTAACTACTAATGATTATACACAATTACATTGAATGTGAACATAAAAATGTTATTAGAAGATGTAGTAATGAAATGCAATATTAATAAATGCAATACATTTTATTGAGGTTTTGCCTGTGTATTGAATTGGTTTGTGAGTGTTTTTTTTAAAAAATCAGCTTCCAATAGGAACCCCACCACGACTCAAGTTCAAGTTCAAGTTCAAGTCTGCTTTATTGTCAATTTCCACATGTACAGTACATACATACAGAGAATCGAAATTGCGTTACTCTCAGACCCCGGTGCATACAGTTAACATTAACATTAAAGCCTAAAAAAATAACTAGATCAAATATAAAAATGTAAAAACAACTATACAATAAGGGAATGATATAAAAAAAGACATATAATAAAATTAAAAATAAAGTTAAATAAAGCAGCGCAAGGCAAATTACAGATATAGTGCAAATCAATGAAGTGAACAACAGTGCAGTTAAAAGATTTTTTAGTGCAAAAAACAAAAAAAAATCACTTATTAAAAATATCTTAAGTCTAATTAAAGTGACAAGTGACCAAGAGCAGTTATTTTATTTAACTGACTGATGAGGTAGTGGAATGACGTCAGTTCCATGCCGAATGAGGTAGTGAGCAGGACAATGCTGCACAAGTGACTAGTGCATGCCATCATATAATAATTAGTGTGTGTGGAGGGGGGGGGGGGGTTCATAGTTCAGTGGTGCCAGGGGAAGAAGAGGGGAGGGGGGGCAGGTTCGGGAGGGAGTTCAGCTTCCTGACAGCCTGGTGGATGAAGCTGTCCTTCAGTCTGCTGGTCCTGGCCTGGAGACTCCGCAGTCTCCTCCCTGATGGTAGCAGGCTGAAAAAGCTGTGTGATGGGTGAGTGGGATCACCTGCAATGCAGATGGCTTTGCGGGTGAGACGTGTTCCATATATGTCCTGGAGGGAGGGGAGAGAGACACCAATGATCTTCTCAGCTGCTCTCACTATGCGTTGCAGAGTCTTTCGGCAGGACGCGTTGCAGGCACCATACCACACAGTGATGCAGCTCGACAGAATGCTCTCGATGGTGCCTCTGATGGTGCCAGGAACTTGGTGCTGCTCACTCTCTCCACAGTCGCACCGTTGATGGTCAGAGGAACGTGCTGAGTGTGTGCTCTCCTGAAGTCTACAACAATCTCCTTTGTTTTCTCCACATTCAGAGACAGATTGTTGTCACTGCACCACTTGGCCAGGCGGCTCACCTCACTCCTGTAATTTGTCTCATCTTTGTTGCTAATGAGACCCACCACAGTCGTGTCATCCGCAAACTTAATGAAGAGGTTGGAGCTGTGTGACGGTGTGCAGTCATGGGTCAGCAGAGTGAAGAGGAGGGGGCTCAGCACACATCCTTGGGGGGCCCCAGTGTTCAGTGTGATGGTGCTGGATGTGTTACTGCCGACCCGTACTGCCTGAGGTCTTCCAGTCAGAAAGTCCAACAGCCAGTTGCACAGCGAAGTGTTGAGCCCCAGCTGAATCAGTTTGTAGATGAGCTGTTGAGGGATGATCGTGTTGAATGCTGAACTGAAGTCTATGAACAACATTCTGACATATGAGTCCTTTTTGTCCAGATGGGTGAGTGCTGAGTGGACGGCAGTGGAGATGGCATCATCGGTCGACCGGTTGGACCGATATGCAAACTGGAAGGGGTCCAGGGAGGGGGGGAGGGCAGACTTGATGTGGTGCATGACTAGCCGTTCAAAGCACTTCATGAGGATGGGGGTAAGTGCAACAGGACGGTAGTCATTGAAGCAGGATGGAGATGCTTCTTTGGGACTGGGATGATGGTAGTGGTTTTAACAACAGGAACAACAGCCTGACTCAGTGATATGTTGATGATGTCTGTGAAGACATCAGTGAGTTCTGCTGCACAGACTTTCAGTACACGCCCAGGGATGTTGTCAGGACCCGGAGCTTTGCCTGCATTGATCCTGCTGAAGGATCTCCTCACGCTGTCTGGGGTCAGCGTCATCACCTGGTCGCTGGGAGGAGGTGGAGTCTTCTGTGCAGTGGTGCTGTTTTGTTGCTCAAAGCGAGCGAAGAAGGTGTTCAGCTCGTTCAGCAGAGAGATGTTGTTGTCACAGGTCCGTGGTGGGGGCTTGTAGTCCGTAATGGTCTGTATCCCCTGCCACAGTGCCTTGTGATAACTTACCTTAGTTTTATATTTTATATACAGTACTGTATGTGTGCCTCCTCAGCATATACCACATGATCAATTCATTCAATTCCTGTATGTAAGGCAAGGACTGAAGGAAAGTGAAAATGCAGGTAACCAATTAATAATAAAAATAATAATTCTGCAAGATTTATTTCAAACCTGAAACAGTAGACCTATTCTAAAGTGAAAATATTGGGAACTCATTAGTAATTAATAAAGAATTATCAGATAATTCTGGAAGAATTACATTTAACCTGAAACCGTATTCTAAAGTTAACATATTATTTAATAATAATTAAATCAAATAAAATCAAACATACACTCAAGAAAATAAAAAATTAAAATAACAATAAAAGTAAACATAAACTTAAACACGACACACCTTGTTTACGCTCTTTATTTCAGCTGGGAATATTCTTAATATAGCATATTTTATTACATTTTAACATGTATACTGCCCACAATTAAACTAATTTATCAAACATTTTATAATCAAAAGTTAAACATTTAGAAGCAAGCATAATGCATATTTAACATCCATTATAGACTAATAATTGGACTGTAACAAAGTTGTTACTGTAGTAGAACTTTGTACTTGTCCTTTTACTCAAGTAACTTTGAAAATGAATAGGCCAACTTATAATTTTACTGAAGTAATATTTTATTGGTGTATCTGTACTTGATTTGTGGGCCACAGCCTGATTATTATAGTGATTATTTGCATATAACTGTTCAGTACTAGTCATTTCAGAGTTATATTTCTTCAAACTTAACTTCTGGCAAAGTCACACCCCATGAGTTTGTCTTGACCAGTGAAAACAGTGTAATTTGTAACTCTGTGAGGATTGTGTCTATATCTAGATCATTGTTTTACTTTGTGTTTTGGGCTCATTTAAATATAATATTCAATATATTTTACAATATAATACACTCTTATATTCTGCTAGTTGACACCTTTTCAACATTATATGACACAATATTTTCATCTCAGTTTTGTAAAACTATGTACTTTAGTTTGAGAGTAAGTACTGAGGTTCACTCAATAAAATGTCTGACTTCACTGCTGAAGCATACGATTCAGCCTATATATGATGTGAGATTAGAATAAATGTGTCCCAAAGCATCATATGCTGAAAACAGTATGTCTAAAGACCCTATTTGGTCTATTATTTACAATAGACTTCCCCACCTCTGATATTATGCACAACCCACTTCACTTTGAAGGAACTAAATCACGAATAACAAGAACAATAAACATGGTGGAGGTGCAAGAGACGGACAGTTTAGAAGAGATGCCCTGAAAGTGGTTTGATGCACAAAAGTATCTTCTTTTAGTGTATAGTATAAGTATAGAAGTCTTTATGTACTCAGCTTGTGTGTGAGTTAGCTCAGGGTTACTAAAAGAAGATCGACTGTACTCTTCACAGCTGTTTAGCCAAAGTCCAGTCAGCAACAAGACGACACAATTCAGCTTCCAGGAACACTGTCCACTAAATACAGGTTAAGTTCAATACCACACATCTCTTAATGGCATTCATGTTTTGTGTTCGCCAACAAAAGTAATGAATTACTTTTGATTATACAGATATGAACGCAAATTAATTAAAGGGTTACTCCACCCCAAAAATGAAAATTCTGTCATTAATTATTCATCCTCATGTTGTTCTAAACATGTGAGACGTCCATTCATCTTTGAAACACAAATTAAGATATTTTGGATGGAGTTTGAGAGCTCTTTGTAGATTAACACGACCAAAATCCAGAAATTTAGCAAGGAGATCATTAAAATAATCCACATGATATCAAGGGTTCAACCATAATTTTATGAACAAAGGTCTTACAGGTTTGGAACAACAAGAGGAATAATTGATGACAGAGTTTCATTTTGAGGGTGAAGTAGCCCTTTAACTCTTCTCTAAATGTACAGTACTTCATTGTGGTTTTATTCGGTGCAGTATTTATTAAATAAACATTACAAAATAATAATGACAGTGGAATTTCAGTTATGAAGATCAAATTTACAAAATTATCCTTTATTTAGAGATTGAGTCAGACAGCTGAACCCTGTGAAAACTGACTTGATAATTCAATCAATACATTGATCAGGCACAACTTTAAACCACTGACAGGTGAAGTGAAGCAGACTGATTATATCAATACAGCAGCACAGGTCAAGGGGTGAGATATTTCAGGATGTTCTTGAATTTCATGTGTTGGAAGCAGGATAAATGTGAATATATCTGAATGACTTGACAAGGGTTAAACAGTGATGGGCTGGTGACTGGGTCAGAGCATCTCAAGTGTTCCCAGTAAGAAGGATAACTGGTGATCAGCATCAGGGTCAGGACTAACCCGTCTGATCCAATCACACAGAAGAGCTACTGGAGCTCAAACTGCTGAAACACCTAATGCTGCTCATGATGTAAAGGTGAAATAACTCACTGTGCATCACAGTTTGCTGTGTTTGGGGCTACATAAGCTCAGACCGTCAGAGTCTCATGATGAAGTGGTTACAATGGACACGTGAGTGTCAGAACTGGACCATGAAGCAATGGAGGAATGTTACCTCATGAATCACATTTTCTTTTCGATCAGATGGATGGTGCATGTAGGTGCGTGTGAATCCTTTATCTGTGAAAGAGATGGCAGCAGATGCTCTGTGTGAAGAGAGCAGATCAGTGTTGTGCTCTGGACAATGTTTTGCTGGTAACACTTGAATCCTGAGATCCACGTGGATGTTACTTTGACACATAAACCTACCTAAAGATTGCTGTAGACCATATTCTCCCCTTCATAGCATTGGTGTTTCCTGATGGCATTGGCCTCTTTCAGCAGGATCATCCTGACACTGAGAAAGTTGTTCAAGAACAGTTTGAGGAACATGGTTTCAAAGGTTCAAAGTTTCTGACTAAGCATCTGTGTAATGGATCTGATCTGTAGAGGACAGGACTTAGATGATCTTCTGCTAATGTGCCAGACACTAAAGAACATGTTCAGAGGTGTTATGAGTCCACGTCTCAACACATCAGAGCCGCTTGGGAGCACGAGGGAGACCTTCACGACTTTAGGCAGGAGTTTAATGATGTGGCTGATCAGTGAGGTCAGAAACTAGAAAAGTTTAATTATATAATTGTTATAATTATTTATGAGATGAAACAACAGTTTTTCTATATATAATGCATTGTGGTTTTATTATAGTAAAAGTGTAGTAACATAGTTTTTTTAGTGTAATGATTAACGTACCATTTGTATAACCACAGTTTTACCACAAACACCATGGTTAAACTATGGTTAGTAGCAAAACCATGGTTAATCTGTGGATACCATGATTTAACTATATCGACCATGTGTTTTATTTATTTATTTATTTATTTGTGGTTTTTGATAGTAAAATCATGTTTTTTTCGTAAGGGTAATTTTACTACTTGGCCAAAATAAAAGCTGGCTAGTTGCAATATGGCTAACTAACTTTTTAAACGTGCACACAAGACTCTCGAAAAGAATGTTCTCTTCCCTATATAACTTAATTAGTGTAACATTTGAATAAAACTGTTAAAATATAAAATATCAGACGCTGCTTACCTCCTTTTGCCATCAATCAACCATTACCACTTCCTGTGAAGAGTAGGGGGAGGCTGCAGACCTGGAGCCGGTAGATATAGGCCCCAAGCAGTTTTACGCCCCTGTTGTTCCTCATGCGTCCAGTAGGGGGAGGTTGTATATTAGTATATGAGCCTAGTCATCAAAACAGCAGACCATATCTGTATGATAGCAGCAGACATTTTTTGAAGCGATACAAATTGAGGTATGTAAATAAGTTATTGTTGTTGATTGTATTGTAATGATGCAACATTTATTATTTATAAACGATTGATGCGATATCAATTCAAAAGATGGGTCAATAATTTATTTCGAGAGGCAAAAGTACTCAAACTTAGCTAACCACGTGTAGGTTAAGCTGCCCCTAGTCTTCTCTTTACCCGCTCTGTCTCACTCACTTTTAAAATTAATTACATTTTTATTTTTATCTTGTTGTCTGTCTTTAGCTTGTGTGACATGGCTTCTTCTGGTAAGACCCTGTTTACTCCTTGCATTTAAACATACTCCACATGGTTTCTTGAGCACATTAGAGTGGATAATCACAAAGGTGTGATTTTTTTTTATTTTTTTTATTTTTTGACAGTCTATGATGTGAACACACAAAATACACATTTATATAAGCATGTATGTATGTATGCAAATCTCTAAGTCTCTGCACAAGTTGAACTGCACACTCACTCAAGTATTTTGTCAAATAATACAAACATATGTCATGCATGTTAAAACCTACATTAAAAACTTTGGTCTCATATGGTTTAAATGTAGATTTTGATTTGAGTTGTTTCTTATAAATGAAATGATCTAATTCTCTAATGTATATCTTAATATACAGTTTTCTTAAAATAGCTTACTTATCTGGACAAATATATGTGCATTTAATGTGTGTTTTATCATACTCTGTCTTTAGTTCTTTAACTTGTATCTCATAAAGGTGTGTGTTTGCTTTAGCTACTTAAGAAAATTAAAATCTCTCTTTCTAAACAAGTATAAACTAAAAAACCCATCTCTTTCTCTCTTCAGGGGAAGAAATAATATCTATACAGAGAGGTTGCAACTTACCTGCGCTTAACAGATGCACCTCCTGCTGTTCCCTATTTCACTGTCCTTTCTGTAATTCTGATTTTTTTCAAGCCCTCAAAGAAAAGTAAAGTACAAACTCATCTTAAGCTTCACTTTTCTAGGGCAGTCGTCCATGAAGGTAGCATCATTTATGATTGATTTTAATTTTTATTTTTTTCTAAAAATGTAATGAATGTTAATGTTAAATGGATGCATGATTGATGTTTTAGTTTACTCAAATTTACTCATGTCAGCATTGTCAGGGCACGTTGCATAAGAGTTTAACAAATAAGTTGTGCTGTGTCTTTCTCTGAAATGCAAGAAAAGGAGTGATTTTTGTTTTGTTTTTCTTTTTTCTTTCAGATTATACAATCCACCGGTGTGGTCTAGGTTGTGTGTCACAATTACAACTACCACTAGAATCTACAGGAGTCATGCTGTTAAGAAATAAAAGTCATGGTGTTAATAAATATTTTTGTGAACAACAATATTGTCTTTTTCTTTTGAATGACCCTTGGAATTTTAGAAAAGGGTTAAATTGTGTTTGTCTTCATAAAATGCTATGTAGGACATGTTTTGTAGCTGTATGACGACCAATTGTGAATTGTACAGCAGATATTTCATTTAGGATGCAAATGATTACACAGTACTGTATGTCTAATGGCCTAAATATGGTTAATATCTAAATATAGCTTAATATAAATTCCCAACATCATATATCAGTCAGTCTCCTGTATATAAAAACAGTTTATAAATAAATATAAATAATAAATTTCACAGTAGGTCATAGGTCTGCTCTGCAGCCTCCCCATATAGTGTTATTTGCCGTATTTCCTTCTCCCCCTACTGGACGCATGAGGAACAACAGGGGCGTAAAACTGCTTGGGGCGTAAAACAGCCTGGGGCCTATATCTACCGGCTCCAGGTCTGCAGCCTCCCCATATAGCCTGTGAACGGCGTGCGTGTGACGTCACATGGGGCGGGGCAACGCGATACTCCACCTGAGTCCTTTTCGTCTGATGACTTTTTTTCTGAGTCTGTTTCGTCTGACGTTAACGTTAATTGTATGAGACCTGACACCTGACGTCGTTTTTCCTGAGACCTGAAGCTTTTCAGTCAGAGACGCAATGCCGTTTTGTCCGATGACTGAAGCCTTTTAGTCTGAGGCATGACGCCTTTTCATTTGATGACTGAGGTCTGAGGATGTCCTAAAATGTACACCGTACAGGGGTCACTAAACACTGGTCCTGGAGGCTAAACTCTGCTAAACTCTAAACTCTGCATACTGATGTATGAATCAAAGACAACAGTAAAGGATCTTTTTTGTGGACATGGACCAAGTGATGTATTGTTCTGCCTGGACAATCTGTAGCAGTTGTTATAGTTTAAGAACTGCACCTTAATAGACACACACAATCAGAGACGCAAGATGAACGCACTGACCCATAAACCGTGACAAAAGGATGTTGGTTTTATTATTATTTTATTTATTCTTATTTTTATGTAAATTTCACATTCATAAATGCAAGTTTACAAAAGGCAAACCTATTTTTACTGGTGCTCAAAAAAGAGATTAAAATATATGTAGATGATGTCAAAATCTAAAAATACTAAAACAATTAATATAAGTTCCTCCTTTAACATTTTCACATAATAAAAATATATATAATAAATAATGGTGCTGACCTGTAAAGTATATTTTTCTTTATTAAAACTGCATTGTAATATCCTATGAAAATGTAAAAATATGTATAATATATATATTTATTTGTCTGTAAACTGATGCTTATTTACCCTCTCTTCTTTTTCTTTTTTATTTATTTATTTTCTTTCTTTTTTATTTATTTTATGTGTCCTTGTTCCTTCTTGTTGAGGCATGAGAAATGTTTTGTTATACAGGTCCTTGTCAAAATATTAGCATATTGTGATAAAAGTTCATTATTTTCGATAATGTAATGATAAAAATTTAACTTTCATATATATTAGATTCATTGCACACCAACTGAAATATTTCAGGTCTTTTATTGTTTTAATACTGATGATTTTTATGGAGCCAAAAGAGTCTCAATAAAGATAAATGCACACACTACATTCACATATGCACACATAGGATTCATACTTGCACACACATGATTCATAAATACACACACAGGATACACAAATGCGCACACAAAATTTAAAAAGCACAGAAGATTCACAAATGCATACAAAATTCAGAAATGCACACAAAATTCAGAAAAACACACACAATTCAGAAATGCAAACAACATTTACAAATGTACTCAAGATTCACAAATGCACAGGACAAGATTCAGAAATGTATTTCTGATGCACACTCACATATATCTTGATTTACAAACTGCTTGCGGTCTGTGAACTTCACTGCATTTGTGTGTGAATTTTGAGACTCCCCAGACTTGGCTCGACACACAAATGCCGTTTTTTTAAACAGGGAATGATCTGCAACCAATCAGATATCTCCCTTCTTTTAGCCAATCACAAGAACGCACTCCACGTGGGGGATTTGTTTACTTATAAGCCAATCAACTGAACGCGTTCACACAGCACGATATGCCTGTGGTGCAGCATATTATAGCCTACTTATTTATGCAATTGTATGAAAATACAGATGTTTAGATTACAATTCAGGTTTATTTTTTATTATTTTTTACAAAATATAAATAAAAAAATGTATCAGTAAATATAGCCCAGTGACTGCAGAAAAAAGTTAACCATGGATTCATAAATTTGAAATATTTTAATGAAAGTAAAAAAAAAAAAAAGTACACCTTTTTGAATATTTAAATATTTCTAAATATTCTTTTGGATGCAATATAGAAGTCACTTTAATTATAATATTCGGTCCCTACATGAAGAGAGAGTCGGTGGTCCGCTGCGAGAGGAAAGTGACTCTCCGGCTGCGCAAAGTGAGTCGCCGGCTGCATGAGGAAAGTGAGTCGTTCGCTGAGGAAAGTGAGTTTTGATCGCTGCGTGAGGAAAGTGAATCATTTGCTCAACTTCGCTGCGTGAGGAAAGTGAATCGTTCGCTGAGGAAAGTGAGTCGCTCGCTGCGTGACTCGTGAGGAAAGTGAATTGTTCGCTGAGGAAAGTGAGTCGCTCGCTGCGTGACTCGTGAGGAAAGTGAATTGTTCGATGAGGAAAGTGAGTCATTTGCTGCGAGAGGAAAGTGACTCTCCGGCTGCGGAAAGTGAGTCTCCTGCTGCGCAAAGTGGGTGTCTGGCTGCGCAAAGTGAGTCGCTGGCTGCGTGAGGTAAGTGAGTCGTTCGCTGAGGAAAGTGAGTCGCCGGCTGCGTGAGGTAAGTGAGTCGTTCGCTGAGGAAAGTGAGTCATTCGCTGCGTCAGGAAAGTGAATCGTTCGCTGAGGAAAGTGAGTCGTTCGCTGATTGGCTTATAAGTAAACAATCCCCCACGTGGGGTGCATTCTTGTGATTGGCTAAAACAAGGGAGATATCTGATTGGTTGCAGATCATTCCCTGTTTAAAAAAAGGCATTTGTATGTCGAGCCAAGTCAGGGGAGTCTCAAAATTCACACACATATGCAGTGAAGTTCACAGAACCGCAATCAGTTTGTAAATCAAGATATATGTGTGTGTGCATCAGAAATACATTTCTGAATCATTTGTCCTGTGAAGGAAAAAGTGTGGCAAAAAACACTGCACAACGAGAAGAGGTGACCGGACCCTGAGGAAAATTGTGGAGAAGGACCGATTCCAGACCTTGGGGGACCTGCGGAAGCAGTGGACTGAGTCTGGAGTAGAAACATCCAGTGCCCCCGTGCACAGGCGTGTGCAGGAAATGGGCTACAGAGAAGCAGCACTGGACTGTTGCTCAGTGGTCCAAAGTACTTTTTTCGGATGAAAGCAAATTTTGCATGTCATTTTGAAATCAAGGTGCCAGAGTCTGGAGGAAGACTGGGGAGAAGGAATTGCCAAAATGCCTGAAGTCCAGTGTCAAGTACCCACAGTCAGTGATGGTCTGGGGTGCCATGTCAGCTGCTGGTGTTGGTCCACTGTGTTTTATCAAGGGCAGGGTCAATGCAGCTAGTTATCAGGAGATTTTGGAGCACTTCATGCTTCCATCTGCTGAAAAGCTTTATGGAGATGAAGATTTCGTTTTTCAGCACGACCTGGCACCTGCTCACAGTGCCAAAACCACTGGTAAATGGTTTAGTGACCATGGTATTACTGTGCTCAATTGGCCTGCCAACTCTCCTGACCTGAACCCCATAGAGAATCTGTGGGATATTGTTAAGAGAAAGTTGAGAGACGCAAGACCCAACACTCTGGATGAGCTTAAGGCCGCTATCGAAGCATCCTGGGCCTCCATAACACCTCAGCAGTGCCACAGGCTGATTGCCTCCATGCCACGCCGCATTGAAGCAGTCATTTCTGCAAAAGGATTCCCGACCAAGTATTGAGTGCATAACTGAACATAATTATTTGAAGGTTGACTTTTTTGTATTAAAAACACTTTTCTTTTATTGGTTGGATGAAATATGCTAATTTTTTTAGATAGGAATTTTGGGTTTTCATGAGCTGTATGCCAAAATCATCAGTATTAAAACAATAAAAGACCTGAAATATTTCAGTTGGTGTGCAATGAATCTAAAATATATGAAAGTTTAATTTTTATCATTACTTTATGGGAAAATAATGAACTTTTATCACAATATGCTAATTTTTTGAGAAGGACCTGTATAGTGTGATATGGCACTGTACATGCTACTTGTTGGCAATAAAGCAGTAATAAAAAAAATATTGTGTCAATATCAAGTCAATTTGAGCACGATTTAAACCCGGATGATTGTATTTTTTTTTTTTTTTTTTTTTATCCTTTATTTAACCAGGTAAAACTCATTGAGATTAAAATCTCTTTTACAAGAGAGACCTGGCCAAGATGCAGCATAAAAAACAAACAAAAAAACAAAACAAAAAACAAACATAAGGAACAGTTTCCAACATATAAAAAACCCACATCAAATACACATACATATATATAAATATATCACAAGACCCAGTGCTGAATAAGGCTTAATATAACTTTATGAACAATTACACTGACCAATGTTCACCTGCTCCACATTCTTCAGAGTTGAAACAAACTGTCTATAAGAAATAAAGGTAGTCATTTTCAATGATTTCTGAAGAAGGTTCCAGGCAGAAGGTGCTGCGATACACTGAGTTCGTCTGCCTTGGGAAAGCTAGCTTGTCTCCGATATAGTGATAACACGAAAATATTTAAAGTACCGGGAATACAATCTTTAAAATACGTCTGAGAGTTTTACACACCGGTCTGTTATTGACTTGGTCAGCATTGGTGGGAACGCCCTCAAAAAGTGACTATAAACGAAACAAACTGTGATTGGTTGTTGTACATGTCAGTCAAACGGCTTCATGTGCAGGCCTTGTCCAATGAAAGCTGCCATAGATTCCAGACCTTCAGCTGTCAGCTACGAGAGACCACCTTTATATAAACAACACTCAGAGTACAGACTGTGAGGAAATACATTCATGGGTTATATAACTCTAAATAATAAAGAATGAAATACAATATTCAGGGGAAATAACCCTTTATGTGTTGTTTTTGACTCTTAAACTCCTCCTTGTCAGGTGACTCATGAAAGTGAAACTATTACAGCGGGTCTGTTTTGTCGTATGAGGAAGTAAAGTACATTAAGAGAGAAAAACACAGTGAGTATCACGATTTAACAATCATCTTTGATAGCCAAATCAATCCTGACTGGTTTAAAGTGAAGTACAACAAGCAGTGTCAGATATTTGTTTAAATGACATTAGGAGATAAAACACAGAGTCTGTAAATCGTCAGATTAAACTTTTACTTTCATTTTAACAGTGGTTGTCTGAATTAGTTATGCAGTTCGTGTATAATTTGATTATGTGTAATGTCGAGAATACACTTTCATTTTGATCATTGACTTTTTCAAGTCATTGCTGTTGTCTGACTACTGAGATTGATTAATCTCTGATTCATAACTGACTCTGTGATCAACATCTGGATCTGCTTTTAGATGAAACCATGGCCTCCAGAATGAATCTCTCTGAAGAACATGACACACAGATAAAGACAGTCAAGAGGTGAGAAAACCTGAAATGTTTCACATTTATAATGTTCAGAAACGATAAATGCACACTACAATATCATTTTCATTTATAGTCAGATTCAGGGGCGTGAATCAGATTTATCTGAACACATGGATGTGTCTGTGAGGAAAAACCCAGCGATGGATGTTTCAGATCTCTGCAGAGAGGAAGACTCTTCTGTTGAGTCCAGGTGAGATATTATGAGTCTCATATTTACTGTAGCTGTGGTGTGTTATGGATATTGTCACCAGCTGTCTCTGTTGCTGCTGGATGTGTCTGTGTCTTTATCTATATGTGTGTATTGGTCCATTTTAATCTATAATATATGAATGAAAAGAGCACATGGGGCAGATTCCTTTTATTCATAGAAAAATAATACTTTAATATTTTAACTCTCAAGTCACAACAGACTCCTCAAGTGAAAGATGAACATTAAAGGGAGATTGAAACAGTGAATGTGTTTCTGTCAGAGCAGAGTGAGATTTACAGAAACAGTTTGTATTTCTGTTATATTTCAGTCTGTGTCAGAATGAATCTCCTGAACCCAGCTGTGTGTCCATCAAGAGTGACGCGTCAATGAATCCTCCAATTGAGTTCAGCTCGGGAGACACATCTGCTGATCTGAGGTGCTGTTTAGTTTACAGTATGAGAAAAATATATGATGTTCATTAATTTACTGATGTGTTTAAATACATTATTTCTAAAATATTCAATATTTGTTTAACTACAGTCAAAAACATAAAGGACGAGAATCACATACAGCAAAGAAGAAATTAGACTCCATTTTTAAGGTTGGTTTTGTGTGTTTGTGTGTGTGTGTGTCAACACAATGACCCTCTGGGTAAAAGTACTAAATGTTAAATTCTATCTGTAATATTCATATTTTATTTCCTACACACTCGTAAGATAAGTTATAGGCCACTATGATCCTTTGGTTCACCTTCTCTGTGACTGAATACAGGTTTATTGTTATAAAAAATATTATTATATTTACTATGATTTCAGGAGCTTGAGCACAAAATAATCTCTGAGTTAAAAGGTTTTAAGAGACTACTGAGTCCAGATTACCCAGAATGCTCTGAAAGAGACCGTTATGATGATGAGGGTCATAACAGAGTCAGAGAGGGTCTTCTGAAGATCACACTGCTCCTCCTGAGGAAGATGAACCAGACAGACCTCGCTGACACACTACAGACCAGTAAGAGCTCTGGATCAGCAGATTGTAGCCTGTGTTTTTATTATCATCCTTCTGTCTTCAGTCACTAATGTTCCTGAATGTCACCACACAATCTAATATCTAACATATCAAACCTAAAAATACATTTCTAACATATTGCTCTGTCAATAACAACAATTATTTCCTTTGCTCAGAACTGATGCCTGTGTATCAACAAAAACTGAGATCCAGACTACAGGATAAATATGAGAGACTCAGTGAAGGACTGTCCAATCATGGAGACTCAACACGTCTGAATGAGATCTACACAGAGCTCTACATCCTAGAGGGAGGCAGTGGAGAGGTCAATAATGAACATGAGGTGAGACAGATTGAGACAGTGTCCAGGAGACCAGAGACACAGGAGACACCAATCAACTGCAATGACATATTTAAACCCTCACCTGGACAAGACAAACCCATCAGAACTGTGCTGACTAAAGGAGTCGCTGGAATTGGAAAAACAGTCTCTGTGCAGAAGTTCATTCTGGACTGGACTGAAGGAAAAGCCAATCAGGACGTTCATTTCATATTTCCACTTCCTTTCAGGGAGCTGAACTTGATACAGAAACATCTCAGTCTTGTGGATCTTCTAAACCACCTTCACACAGAAACCAAAGAATTAAAGTCAGCAGATTATGAGGACTACAAAGTCATGTTCATATTTGATGGTCTGGATGAGTGTCGACTGCGTCTAGATTTCCAAAACAGTCGGAGCTTGTCTGATGTGACAGAATCAGCTTCAGTGGATGTGCTGCTGACCAACCTCATCAAGGGGAACCTACTTCCTTCTGCTCTCCTCTGGATCACCTCTCGACCAGCAGCAGCCAATCAGATCCCTCCTGAGTGTGTCCACCAGGTCACAGAGGTACGAGGATTCAACGACCCTCAGAAGGAGGAATATTTCAGGAAGAGAATAAATGATCCGAGTCTGGCTGAGAGAATCGTCACACACATCCGATCATCAAGAAGTCTGTTCATCATGTGTCACATCCCAGTCTTCTGCTGGATTTCAGCCGCTGTTCTGGAGAGGATGATGGGTAAAGCAGAGAGTGCAGAGATCCCCAAGACTCTCACACAGATGTTCACACACTTCCTGATCTTTCAGACCAAACTGAAGACACAGAAGTATGATGGGAAATATGAAATCAATCCTGATCAGGCTAGAAAGACTATTCTGTCTCTAGGAAAACTGGCTTTTGAACAGCTGGAAAAAGGGAACCTGATCTTCTACGAGGAGGACCTGAAAGAGAGCGGCATTGATGTCAGAGAAGTGTCCGTGTACTCAGGAGTTTGTACCCAGATCTTCAGAGAGGAGTTTGGACTGCAGCTGGGGAAGGTGTTCAGCTTTGTTCATCTGAGTATTCAGGAGTTTCTTGCTGCTTTATTCAAGCTGCTGTCCTTTTCTGAACAAAACACAGGACTGAAGAATGAGTTCAGGTCACCAATGATCAGCTTACTGAAGACAGAAGTGGACAAGGCCTTACAGAGTGAGAACGGACACTGGGATCTTTTCCTCCGGTTCCTTCTCGGTCTCTCTCTAGAGTCTAATCAGACTCTCTTACAAGGCGTCCTGAGAAAGACAGTAAGCAGCTCTGATATCAATCAGGAAACAGCTGCATACATCAAACAGAAGATCAGGGAGAATCCCTCTCCAGAGAAATCCATCAATCTGTTCCACTGTCTGAATGAACTGAATGATCGTTCACTAGAGCAGGAAGTACAAACATACCTGAACAGAGCAGATAATTACCGTCGTCTCTCTGGAGTCTCTCTGTCTGCTGCTCAGTGGTCGGCTCTGGTGTTTGTGCTGTTGAACTCAGAAGAAGATCTGGATGAGTTTAAACTGATTAAATATGATCGATCAGAAGAATGTCTTCTGAGGCTGCTGCCAGTGATCAAAGCATCTAGAAAGATTAAGTGAGTATTTTACAGTGTCTTTGTTTTATTGACTTTATTTTATACAGTAGGCCTGTGTTTCTCTACACTGTTTCTGTATATTTTGGGGTCTTTCTTATTTGACACACTCAGCTAACATCACAGATCGCTCTACTAATGATCTGATGAGTTGAATCAAGTGTGTTTGATAAGAGAGATTCATCCAAACTCTGCAAAGTTGAGGTGTCTTCAGGAACAGGGTTGTGACTCTGATTTTACAAATATTGGATTGAGATCATCATCAATCACATTTATGGTGCTGCCATTTTAATTTTTTTTTTCTTCAGAAAAAAAAAATACAATAAAAATAAAAATATATTAACATGGATGAGACTATCTTGTATAGTTTCATGACCAATTGTGGTCAGCAATGGAGTAGCTTTACTTTAATAGCAACATCTGGCAACATTGCATCGCCGGCATAATCTTGCAGTTTTCAAAAAAAAGCAGCAGCTTTATCTATAGATAAAAGTGCAAATATCTATAGATTCTATTTATACAATGTTAAAATTGTAGTGTAAAATATTGTAAAATATTGTAGTGTATTATAAAATAGTATGCAATAATAACTTATATTATTATATTAATAAATGATTGAGTGTAAATTTTTATTTTAAAATATTAAATGGACGTCATCTTATTGGGACAATAAACCCCAACTTACCCTGACCCTACCCGATACTTTTTCAACTTTTTGATTATTTCCTTCATTTTCTTTCAAAATAAATGCATTTCTGATGTAGCCCGGGTCGATCGCGTCAGAAAGAACATGACAGAGATTTTATCATCTGCATCACTGAAGCAGATCAAGAATCAGATGTCTTTAGTCATTTTTAACAGCTGATTCACATGTTGTGGGGCAGAGCTAGTTTAAGTAGCCTCTGTGAACAAGGTTCGCTATCCTCAATCCCAAATGCAAGCTGAAAGATATTATTTGACTTTTTAATCTACACCACTGCTTATACTTAACTACATTTCATAAAACATATCATTACTCCTTATAATATATCACGTGCTCTGAGACGCAGAAGCGGTGTCTGATTCAAGAACGAACTGATTATTTTACTGTCTATGTTTAAACCGCACCAAAAGATTCATTCAGAAATTAGAATGATTCGATTGCAGCTGTTCTCGAGTCTACAACTCACTGATTCAAATGAACCGTTTAGTGCGAGTCTCCAGTGAACTGAATTCACAACCGGGAGATCTTGTGAGCGCGCGACTGATGCTGCTAAAAGTAAGTTATTAATGTCGAATTGTAGGATTAATTATTGAAACTGAAAATCATATTTAGGTCAAAACTGTTAGTTGTTTGTGAGCTAAATCTGCTGCAAAGAGTGATCTATTCAAGCCCACTGAAATGCGTGAAGTCAGACACATCAATCAGTGTCACTCATGTTTTAGGTTAAAAAAAAAAAAAAAAAAACACGACACATTAAAATAACACAAATTAACGACAACAGCTTTATTAGCCCTATGTGACGTCTGTTTTCATATTGTTTATCAACAGTATACATTTTTAAATAGTTTGGATTAACTAGCCGAGTAGACAGATATGAATGTTTCTTCATAACCAAACTGAAGTAAATATTGTTAGCTGATGCTAACTGTCTAGCTAACAAGCTTGCTGGTGCTTAGTTAAGGTAATCTTTAGATATAAAGTTAAAGTATTTTTATTGAACCATCTAGATAGATTAGATCTGGGGGAAAAGACAGGATGTGATGTTCAGAACATGGTAACTACAGTCAGTGGTTAAATTGGCTTTTGTAGGGAAGGGGAGCCCTTATTTACGTCACCATTAAAGATTAGCCATAAAATGACTTAATGTGTTTTACACCAAAGGGGCTATTTTTACAGTACAATGCATTATGAAACAACCCGAACAACACTTGTTCAGACGTGTGACGTGTGCAGACATAACAGTTTACACTTTAAATACATCACATTTACTTATTCACATACTACAATTCATGCATTCATCAGCTTCCAAACAGGAGTAAATGCAGGCTCCTCTGGTTTATGCTGTCTTTGTCTACAGACAGCACGGTCTGCTGACCTCCTTGTCATCACACACTTCCTAACAAACTGAGTTGGGTTACACATCTCTAGTGGTGGACCCACTAACTTTACCAACATCAAAGTGTTTTAATTTCAGAAGACCCTCTTTAATTGTCATGTTTGGGTTTTCCTTGTAGTCCCTGAAACCTTGTTTGACACTACAGTAGTTCATTGCCAGACTATCACACAGCTGCCTCAATTCTTGTTCTCCATACAGCTGTGGCACTGGAGAGGGCCAGGTGTCAGGTGACAACACATTTATTTGATCAAAAAGCTCCAGCTCATGCTCTGGGACCATCCTGGACTGCATGCTACAACTGAGTGCGTGAAAAAACTTTTCCTGAATGATTTTTATGATTAAACCACGTTAAGCTTTTCCCTCACAACAGGCTCTAATGAAGCAGACACGTGTAATGTCAGATAACATTGTAACAACGTCGAATTGTAAGACGCGTCAGGCTGTTCAGTCACTGAGAGATGACCTTCTGACTAATGTTTGTGTAATGCTAGATAGGCCTATATATAACCACCATTTAGCATTTAATGTTTTGAGGTTAATTTTGAATTAGTCAGATGTTAGATAATTATATACTTTTTAAATATTTTATTTTTAAATATCAAATTGGTGTAAAAGAAAATCTGAACATTTTTGTAACTAATCAGGATTGTATTAGGTTTAGTAACAACAATTTATATTGTTTCCATGGTGCAATTTCTGATAAGCTACTTTTTTATTTTTATGATTTCAATTCAGTTCAGTGCTTGTGATTTGATTCAATATTGACTCATTTGGATAAATATTATTTAGGCTACACAAGATAGGCATTCATTTTTCTCAAGACAAATAAAGACATACAATGTGTTTTTTTATTTATTATAACAACAACTGTATTTAACTTTGTTCATTAGCTAGAGATCATCCGTTCACGTGCCACTACAGGGATCTGTCACGTCACATTTACAAGCGCCAAAACAGTATTTATTGCTTGAATTTCTAAATTAAATTGACAGAATCTGAGAGATGAGATTATTTTTTATAACACAAGTATCCTGCCTTGTCTTGTCTGTCAGTCTCTGAGTCCTCTTTACTTTGTGATTTTACTGTGCATGAGAAAATTGATGTGAGGCGTCACGTGAGAGTTGGCAGCTATGGCCTTAGCAGACAAATCAAATGAAAAACTAAACTGTGCGAGCGAGGCTACATTAGTCACATTAGAAAATGAAGTTGTAGGTT
>NW_020524850.1:0-5000 GCF_003368295.1 Carassius auratus | reverse complement strand
ACAGTTACAGTGGTCTATAATAAATATTGACAGGTTTTATTCAAGCTGTTTAGAATGATTGCAGTAGGCTAATTTTTTGAAATGTAAATAAAAAATAAATAAATAAATAAATAAATAAATAAAAAAACATTGGAAAACAATAACTGTTGTACATTTTTATACATTTTGTATAATTTCATAGTTTATGCATTATAGTTATAAAAACAAATACATTTAGCCACTCACATAGAAATCTTATAGGCCTTATCCTTTTCTGACAGTTTTAGGGATTTTTAAAAATCTTAAAAAACCTTATTTGTGCTGCAAATAATAATTTCAAACTCAAAAAGTAAATATTCAGTTCATGCTTTATAAAGCCTTGTCCCAATATTAATAGTCAGTAGTAAGCAGTTTGTAAATACAGCTATAAAAAGCTTGTTCTTGGTTTATAAGCACATTTATTAAAAAGGAGAGTAAAGGGTCAGTTATCTTCCTATGAAAAATAAAAAAATAAAAATAAACAAACAACAACACAGATTGATACAGAACTCAGAAATTTTATTGTGGATTTATGATAAAATCAGCCTGTAAATGAATTCATACTCCTCCAAGAAGACACAAGTAGTTCACACCAAACTTTTTTAACATGAAGCTAATATACTGAGATGTTAAATTGTGAATGGGTTTAGGATACCTTAAATGGTGTGGCCATAGCGATTTATTAAAGTAACATAAAAAAAAAAAATACAATCGTTATTTTACTATATCTTTAAAATTTTTCATTCCAACTCTTCATAATTTTTTATATACGTAGAAGTCATCATTTGAAGGAAGCACAGTAAGTTTCATAGCTTTATCATTTTCAAGAGCCAGCATTAAAATTAAAACTATCATAACTTATAAATCAAGCTTGCAATTCTTAGTACCAATAATGGCCACCAGATATACCAGCTATAGGATTACTTTTAAATAATTATTGTAGAAACAAGTATGATTTAAATCATTTATAGAAATCTTTCAAAGAAAAATAATATGTATTTTATGTATTTTACTGATAAAATGACCCTCACTTAATTAGAATAACAAGCTGAAGTATTGTGAACTGTATATTAAGAATAATTCTTTATAAGCTTTATGGACAGATACGTTTTGAGTGACTCTTGAAGGATCAGCACCACATCCTCTTTTACCACTGTTTAAAGAATTTATCTTACAGAACAGGTGCGAATGAATTTTGGATAGCTTGAATGGTTTTGTCGTGGTGATTTTTTGAAATAACAGTAAAAAAGTAACCAGTAAATGTCTTTTATTTTTTTAAAGTGCAGCTTCTAAACACTTCAAAAAAATGTACACATAGAATACAAGTCATTCTGAGGAAATATGCATAGTTTCATGACTATACAACATTATATGGATGATAGAAAATTAAAAAACTATCATACATCTGATGTCACTCTGTCCCTCTGTCACTGTGGTTAATGTGTGTGTGTGTGTGTGTGTTTGTGTGTGTGTTAAGTGAATTAGGTGTGAAACTATCAGGGAGCATTAAGTCTCCAGCGCCAACATTTTACAGAACTGCCACTTTCCTGGAGTCTCAGAATTACAATGTGTCAGGTTCTGAGAGATCTAAGATTCCAAAAAATGATTTAATTAGAATACCATGAAGTATTGTGAAATACTATATATTAAGGCTTTATATATAGGCTTAATGAACAGATTAGAGTGACTCGTGAAGGACCAGCACCACCTCCTCTTGTCCGATGGTTTGAGGAATATATCTTCCAGAATCCGGGATTAAGATTTAGGAGCTCATTTTTATTCCACCTCCTTTCCTGAAAGTCTGTCTTGCAGAATTGACTAAAAATTAATCTTCACATTAATTCCTAATTCTTTTGCAATTCTTTTGTCAGTTCTTCTTGACCTGTTTTTCTCTTCCAGCTTTCCTGGACTATTGTATAGCACTCATAAATGATTAAATAAAAAATAATGGTAGTTATTAAGATTGATATGGTTTGGAATTGGTAAAATGTGCTTGGAAAATAATCACAATAAAACAATGTTTTAATGTTTAAGTTTGGAATATTAACTGACATGAATGAATGCTATATAAATATTGTTCATGTTAACACAATGTTTATAAATGGAATCTTATTGTAAAGTGTTACTAAAGTTATATATATATATATATATATATATATATATATATTGTTCTGTGAATGTGATTTTAAAGTCTAGATGATTCGGATTAACCCTTTAACTGCCATATCCTTTAAAACCTCACTGCCAGAGGGATATTGTAAATGCATGTGCCCGCTGGGCACAGTTTACCTGATGCCACCGGGGTGGCGATGGCATTGGTGGCTTGAGCCCGCCATCGCTGCTTGCAGCTATATTTATTATTATTATTATTATTATTATTAGGGCTCAAGCCTGGAGGGCGAGAGCCCTATTGTTTTCCTTAGGATTATTTGTTATTATTATTAGGGCTCAAGCCCAAAGGGCGAGAGGCCTATTGTTTTCCTTAGGATTATTTTTAGGGCTCAAGCCCAAAGGGCGAGAGGCCTATTGTTTTCCGTAGGATTATTTTTTATTATTATTATTATTATTTTTTTCCAACGTCTCGGGGGCTTTTGGGGCCCTTAACGTGCTTAAAAAGTCTTGAAAATTGGCACACAGATTGGAACCTGCGGCCATTAGGGCCGGGCAGAGACTGATACACGGGCGTGGCACAGGGGCTCTACAGCGCCCCCTGGAATATGGAGGGCCATATATCATACATTCTTGCTCGTAGACGTATGAAACTCGGTACACATATAAATCTCATCAATCCAAACAACTTTTGTATTGCATATCATAGGCTCCGCCCAACAGGAAGTTGGCTATTTAGGGTTTAGTATTCAAATTTTTCGTCAAAGTTGTGGGGGCTTTTGGGGTCCTTAACATACTCAAAAACTCTTGAAAATTCGCGCACACTTTGGAATCTGTGGCCTTTAGGAGCCTGCAGAGGCTGGGACCCGGGCGTGGCACAGGGGCTCTACGGCGCCCCCTGGAACACAGTCAGAAATGTTGATGTATAGCTCACACATACTTGCACATATTCATATGAAACTCAGTACACATATAGATCTCATCGTGCCGAACAACTTTCGTATTGCATGTCATAGGCTCCACCCAACAGGAAGTCAGCTATTTAGAGTTATGTAAAAAGCGCATGCTCTGGAATTTGAAATACTTGTCATAGGTTTTTTTCTCGATTGCCGCCAAACTCGGTCAACATGATCTCAAGACACTGGGGATGAAAAATTGCCAGGGGATTTTTGATATCTCGAACGGTTTGCTCGTGGCGAGGCGTTGAATTTATGGCGAGAAATTAGAAACAGGAAGTGTCTAATACCATCCACATACATTTCCTGATTTTAATCAAACTTCATCAGATTATTTGTTGTATAATGTCGATCGCATATATGTGACTATTAGGAGTCAAAGTTATAGCGCCACCAACTGGCAGAAGGAAGTGTGTCATTTTCAAAATGATTTGAATTCAGCATCTTATTATTACTCGATTTGCTTCAAACTTCATCAGAATAATGTTAAAACACAGCTGATATAAATCTGCAAGGGGGATATTGATATCTAAAAAATTGTTGCCGTGGCAACATGTCAAACTGGAATACTTCTCAGGTGATTTTGAGGCAAATAACATACTTAGAATTTCACAAAACTCTGAACACATTTCTGATAGGAACTTAAATAGTGAATGGATTTTGGATAGCTTGAATGGTTTTGCCGTGGTGATTTTTTTAAAATGACCTTACAAAGGGAATCATTATTGTATTTTTAAATTGCAGCTTCCAAACACGTCAAATAATTTTTTCATACAGATGAAAAAGTCATTCTGAGGAAATATGCATAGTTTCACGACTTTACAAACACTGTATGGATAACAGAAAACTAAAAAACTGTCAGACATCTCATCTCACTCTGTCCCTCAGTTTGAGTATATGTGCTTCAGACTTCCATTGTCTGAGAGAAATTGCGCCCCTACAGGTGCAATTACCGGACTTTTACTTTCACTTTTAAATCGGTTAAAAATACAAACAAATACTTGGATTAATTCACACTGACAAGCTAAACCAACATATCTGATTATTACCGGTTCAGGGCTCATGGATAAATTATTTCTGGCCAGAGATACGTGAGAAATAGGAGAGATGAATCACCGCTGTGATCACGAGCGTCTGGAGTAAAGAGCTCAGAGAAAACGAATTTATTCCTGTTTTAAAGCTTTTACAGCGATATCACACAATCAACCAATTAGAACACACCAAGAGCTAAATTAAGATGTTTTTGAACTGTTTGTGTGAAAATGAAATATTTGTGGCTGCCTATCTGAAATCACCGCCTCCGATCAGCGCGTACAGTGTCCAGCTCAAAACAAACGAATTTATTCTTGTTTAAGAGCTTTTTTAAATAAAATATTACCACAAATGCACACAATAAACCCATTGTAACACAACAAGAGCTAAATGCAGGTGTTTGTGATCTGTTTAAGTGTACAAGACTATTTGAAAGCGCGACTGGCAGAATAACATATCTCTCGAGCTGCAGGATTCTGGCTTTCGTCGTACGAACGAACACATAACGGACAAGATTATTTCAAAACACATAATAGCTTGGCGACTATAAACGAAAACAGCCACGTGAACATAAACTGGATCTACTGGATTTGAATATTAAAGTGACCACATTTACCACTTGCTTCTGTCTTCAATTTTAATCTATATAAAAAGGAAACTCATTCGACTTGGCTGCTTTTTTAATGTGTGCGTATTTATTTATTTATCTTTTTATACATTTTGTATAATTTCATAGTTTGTGTATACAATTATAAAAACAAAAATAAAATTAGCCACTCACATAGAAATAGCTTAGGCCTTAACCTTTTTCTGACAGTTTAGGGATTTTTAAAAATCCTAAAAAAAACTTATTTGTGCTGCAATAATAATTTCAAACTCATTTGA
>NW_020524849.1:0-29205 GCF_003368295.1 Carassius auratus | reverse complement strand
GAGGGCACTGAGGTGAGACGGGCACCGTGGATGAGGTGGACACCGCTCTGCCCCAGTAGGGGCGCCCTCTGTGTCGTGACCGAAATGCGTCATGACTTTTGGCCGTTGAACTCCCAGTCTGCTCTTTCAGACTAGGCTGGGAAGTCACTGGCCCGGAGCGTTGCTTCAGCCTCTGATCCCGTTCCTTAAGCGGGGAACACGGGCGGCAACACTCTGTTTGTACGCGAGGGGGCTGCTCCTGCCCAGCAGTCCCTCCAGTACATCTAACTTCATGAGTCAAATAAATTGTCATTATATTCCTCAGAATTTAATGCAATCAAACAATCAGACAAGTAGACACGGTCTGGATTGAGATAAAATTCACATAGAAGTGATATATTGACCTCTTTAAGTTAGATAATGTCATTAGATTCCTCAGAATCTAATGCAATTCAACAATCAGACAAGTAAAACACGGTCTAGATTGTGATAAAGTACACATTGTAGTGATATATTGACTTCTCAATGTCATTAAATTCCTCAGAATTTAAAATAATCAAACAATCAGACAAGTAAACACGGTCTAGATTGTGATAAAGTACACATTGTAGTGATAGAACTAACTCCTGCTTATTAAATGGAGTTTAAATAACCAGACACGCGGTCGGGTATGGAAAAATTCACATCAAAACTGAAAATGATGTAATACACGCGTTGCCTCGACAGCGCGCTAGAAGCTTAGTCACACAAACAATATTAATCCCCTAGAGATTAAATAGGTGCTCATTAACACTACCCGTATAAGGCATAACACTGTTTGTTTTATCCTGTTCTTATGCAACTTTATGTTTGTGCAACTACAAGCTCGCCAACGCCCTCCGTGTCAATCTCCTCGGAGAAAGAAAGGCAGAGCGTCAAGCCCGATGCTCGGGGGGAAGAACCGAAGCTCGGGCTTCCGAATCCCCGGAATCAGGCAGATCTGGTGGATAAGGTAGGAGATAAGGACCTGCCCGTCTCCATTCCTTCCAGAAGATCTATCCGCGAACCCAACGAATGCCGGCGCGGCTCCGCCTCGGCGAAAGCGGAACCGGCATCGCGAGGAACGCTGGCGAAGGCTCACTTCTCGAAGAGAGCCCTCCGGGATCGAAGCGTCCGCATTGGCACTATCGTTTACAATGCGGGCAGTCGGCCCCCTCGAGAGCTGACTCAGCGTGCTTCGATCCCAGGCAAGCCACGCACAAACTGTGTGTATCCCCACTCGTAATGTAGCGAGGGCAGGGAGGAACACACAATCTATAACGTGGCTTGGAATCGCCCTTAATATGTTGGTCTATGCTTTTACTTTTGGCATATTGAGCTGTTTTAGCGATCTTTTAATGGCTAGGGACAGACAACAATAAATAGGACCAACGGGACAGACTTTTGACATGCACACACAGAGCGCTTGCTGACAGAGCGAAGCTGAAGCCAGCTGCACGGCACGTGCTTATATAGCTTCCTGGTCGCTACGTCACCCTGCCCGTGACGTCACGCCCGTCCATTGGACAGATTGCACACGATGATCAGAGCCGGTCTCGTCAGGGACGTTCCCCAAAGCGTTATCGACGCAGCTCGAGTTCCCGAAAAGGAACTAATGTTAGGACTTCAATGATCAAGATTGTCAGTTTACAGCTTTCTGAGTCCAGTAATGCTGAAATAGTGTTTCTGTTCAAATGAAGTGAAATCAAGCCCAAATCTGCTCAAAAGCTTTTCTCTCTATTAGATAAAGCTGTTTCATTCAGTATTCAGTGCAAATCTTGCCAAACTGAAACAAGCTTATGTCTTATGAAGTACAATGTTTTCTGCAATGCTGTAAGACAGTTTTTAATGTGTTAGAAGTTATATGCACAAAAACTTATGTTAGGACTTCAATGATCAAGATTGTCAGTTTACAGCTTTCTGAGTCCAGTAATGCTGAAATAGTGTTTCTGTTCAAATGAAGTGAAATCAAGCCCAAATCTGCTCATAAGCTTTTCTCTCTATTAGATAAAGCTGTTTCATTCAGTATTCAGTGCAAATCTTGCCAAACTGAAACAAGCTTATGTCTTATGAAGTACAATGTTTTCTGCAATGCTGTAAGACAGCTTTTTAATGTGTTAGAAGTTATATGCAAAAAAACTTATGTTAGGACTTCAATGATCAAGATTGTCAGTTTACAGCTTTCTGAGTCCAGTAATGCTGAAATAGTGTTTCTGTTGAAATGAAGTGAAATCAAGCCCAAATCTGCTCAAAAGCTTTTCTCTCTATTAGATAAAGCTGTTTCATTCAGTATTCAGTGCAAATCTTGCCAAACTGAAACAAGCTTATGCCTTATGAAGTACAATGTTTTCTGCAATGCTGTAAGACAGTTTTTAATGTGTTAGAAGTTATATGCACAAAAACTAATGTTAGGACTGCAATGATCAAGATTGTCAGTTTACAGCTTTCTGAGTCCAGTAATGTTGAAATAGTTTTTCTGTTCAAATGAAGTGAAATCAAGCCCAAATCTGCTCAAAAGCTTTTCTCTCTATTAGAGAAAGCTGTTTCATTCAATATTCAGTGCAAATCTTGCCAAACTGAAACAAGCTTATGCCTTATGAAGTACAATGTTTTCTGCAATGCTGTAAGACAGTTTTTAATGTGTTAGAAGTTATATGCACAAAAACTAATGTTAGGACTGCAATGATCAAGATTGTCAGTTTACAGCTTTCTGAGTCCAGTAATGTTGAAATAGTGTTTCTGTTCAAATGAAGTGAAATAAAGCCCAAATCTGCTCAAAAGCTTTTCTCTCTATTAGAGAAAGCTGTTTCATTCAATATTCAGTGCAAATCTTGCCAAACTGAAACAAGCTTATGCCTTATGAAGTACAATGTTTTCTGCAATGCTGTAAGACAGTTTTTAATGTGTTAGAAGTTATATGCACAAAAACTTATGTTAGGACTTCAATGATCAAGATTGTCAGTTTACAGCTTTCTGAGTCCAGTAATGCTGAAATAGTGTTTCTGTTCAAATGAAGTGAAATCAAGCCCAAATCTGCTCAAAAGCTTTTCTCTCTATTAGATAAAGCTGTTTCATTCAGTATTCAGTGCAAATCTTGCCAAACTGAAACAAGCTTATGCCTTATGAAGTACAATGTTTTCTGCAATGCTGTAAGACAGTTTTTAATGTGTTAGAAGTTATATGCACAAAAACTAATGTTAGGACTGCAATGATCAAGATTGTCAGTTTACAGCTTTCTGAGTCCAGTAATGTTGAAATAGTTTTTCTGTTCAAATGAAGTGAAATCAAGCCCAAATCTGCTCAAAAGCTTTTCTCTCTATTAGAGAAAGCTGTTTCATTCAATATTCAGTGCAAATCTTGCCAAACTGAAACAAGCTTATGCCTTATGAAGTACAATGTTTTCTGCAATGCTGTAAGACAGTTTTTAATGTGTTAGAAGTTATATGCACAAAAACTAATGTTAGGACTGCAATGATCAAGATTGTCAGTTTACAGCTTTCTGAGTCCAGTAATGTTGAAATAGTGTTTCTGTTCAAATGAAGTGAAATAAAGCCCAAATCTGCTCAAAAGCTTTTCTCTCTATTAGAGAAAGCTGTTTCATTCAATATTCAGTGCAAATCTTGCCAAACTGAAACAAGCTTATGCCTTATGAAGTACAATGTTTTCTGCAATGCTGTAAGACAGTTTTTAATGTGTTAGAAGTTATATGCACAAAAACTTATGTTAGGACTTCAATGATCAAGATTGTCAGTTTACAGCTTTCTGAGTCCAGTAATGCTGAAATAGTGTTTCTGTTCAAATGAAGTGAAATCAAGCCCAAATCTGCTCAAAAGCTTTTCTCTCTATTAGATAAAGCTGTTTCATTCAGTATTCAGTGCAAATCTTGCCAAACTGAAACTTGCTTATGTCTTATGAAATAAAATGTTTTCTGCAATGCTGTAAGACAGTTTTTAATGTGTTAGAAGTTATATACACAAAAACTAATGTTAGGACTGCAATGATCAAGATTGTCAGTTTACAGCTTTCTGAGTCCAGTAATGTTGAAATAGTGTTTCTGTTGAAATGAAGTGAAATCAAGCCCAAATCTGCTCAAAAGCTTTTCTCTCTATTAGAGAAAGCGGTTTCATTCAATATTCAGTGCAAATCTTGCCAAACTGAAACAAGCTTATGCCTTTTGAAGTAAAATGTTTTCTGCAATGCTGTAAGACAGTTTTTAATGTGTTAGAAGTTATATGCACAAAAACTTATGTTAGGACTTCAATGATCAAGATTGTCAGTTTACAGCTTTCTGAGTCCAGTAATGCTGAAATAGTGTTTCTGTTCAAATGAAGTGAAATCAAGCCCAAATCTGCTCAAAAGCTTTTCTCACTATTAGAGAAAGCTGTTTCATTCAATATTCAGTGCAAATCTTGCCAAACTGAAACAAGCTTATGCCTTATGAAGTACAAAGTTTTCTGCAATGCTGTAAGACAGTTTTTTAATGTGTTAAGAAGTTATATGCACAAAAACTAATGTTAGGACTGCAATGATCAAGATTGTCAGTTTACAGCTTTCTGAGTCCAGTAATGTTGAAATAGTGTTTCTGTTCAAATGAAGTGAAATCAAGCCCAAATCTGCTCAAAAGCTTTTCTCTCTATTAGAGAAAGCTGTTTCATTCAATATTCAGTGCAAATCTTGCCAAACTGAAACAAGCTTATGCCTTATGAAGTACAATGTTTTCTGCAATGCTGTAAGACAGTTTTTAATGTGTTAGAAGTTATATGCACAAAAACTTATGTTAGGACTTCAATGATCAAGATTGTCAGTTTACAGCTTTCTGAGTCCAGTAATGCTGAAATAGTGTTTCTGTTGAAATTAAGTGAAATCAAGCCCAAATCTGCTCAAAAGCTTTTCTCTCTATGAGATAAAGCTGTTTCATTCAGTATTCAGTGCAAATCTTGCCAAACTGAAACAAGCTTATGTCTTATGAAGTACAATGTTTTCTGCAATGCTGTAAGACAGTTTTTAATGTGTTAGAAGTTATATGCACAAAAACTTATGTTAGGACTTCAATGATCAAGATTGTCAGTTTACAGCTTTCTGAGTCCAGTAATGCTGAAATAGTGTTTCTGTTGAAATGAAGTGAAATCAAGCCCAAATCTGCTCAAAAGCTTTTCTCTCTATTAGATAAAGCTGTTTCATTCAGTATTCAGTGCAAATCTTGCCAAACTGAAACAAGCTTATGTCTTATGAAGTACAATGTTTTCTGCAATGCTGTAAGACAGTTTTTAATGTGTTAGAAGTTATATGCACAAAAACTAATGTTAGGACTTCAATGATCAAGATTGTCAGTTTACAGCTTTCTGAGTCCAGTAATGCTGAAATAGTGTTTCTGTTCAAATGAAGTGAAATCAAGCCCAAATCTGCTCAAAAGCTTTTCTCTCTATTAGATAAAGCTGTTTCATTCAGTATTCAGTGCAAATCTTGCCAAACTGAAACAAGCTTATGTCTTATGAAGTACAATGTTTTCTGCAATGCTGTAAGACAGTTTTTAATGTGTTAGAAGTTATATGCACAAAAACTTATGTTAGGACTTCAATGATCAAGATTGTCAGTTTACAGCTTTCTGAGTCCAGTAATGCTGAAATAGTGTTTCTGTTCAAATGAAGTGAAATCAAGCCCAAATCTGCTCATAAGCTTTTCTCTCTATTAGATAAAGCTGTTTCATTCAGTATTCAGTGCAAATCTTGCCAAACTGAAACAAGCTTATGTCTTATGAAGTACAATGTTTTCTGCAATGCTGTAAGACAGCTTTTAATGTGTTAGAAGTTATATGCAAAAAAACTTATGTTAGGACTTCAATGATCAAGATTGTCAGTTTACAGCTTTCTGAGTCCAGTAATGCTGAAATAGTGTTTCTGTTGAAATGAAGTGAAATCAAGCCCAAATCTGCTCAAAAGCTTTTCTCTCTATTAGATAAAGCTGTTTCATTCAGTATTCAGTGCAAATCTTGCCAAACTGAAACTTGCTTATGTCTTATGAAATAAAATGTTTTCTGCAATGCTGTAAGACAGTTTTTAATGTGTTAGAAGTTATATACACAAAAACTAATGTTAGGACTGCAATGATCAAGATTGTCAGTTTACAGCTTTCTGAGTCCAGTAATGTTGAAATAGTGTTTCTGTTGAAATGAAGTGAAATCAAGCCCAAATCTGCTCAAAAGCTTTTCTCTCTATTAGAGAAAGCGGTTTCATTCAATATTCAGTGCAAATCTTGCCAAACTGAAACAAGCTTATGCCTTTTGAAGTAAAATGTTTTCTGCAATGCTGTAAGACAGTTTTTAATGTGTTAGAAGTTATATGCACAAAAACTTATGTTAGGACTTCAATGATCAAGATTGTCAGTTTACAGCTTTCTGAGTCCAGTAATGCTGAAATAGTGTTTCTGTTCAAATGAAGTGAAATCAAGCCCAAATCTGCTCAAAAGCTTTTCTCACTATTAGAGAAAGCGGTTTCATTCAATATTCAGTGCAAATCTTGCCAAACTGAAACAAGCTTATGCCTTATGAAGTACAATGTTTTCTGCAATGCTGTAAGACAGTTTTTAATGTGTTAGAAGTTATATGCACAAAAACTTATGTTAGGACTTCAATGATCAAGATTGTCAGTTTACAGCTTTCTGAGTCCAGTAATGCTGAAATAGTGTTTCTGTTGAAATGAAGTGAAATCAAGCCCAAATCTGCTCAAAAGCTTTTCTCTCTATGAGATAAAGCTGTTTCATTCAGTATTCAGTGCAAATCTTGCCAAACTGAAACAAGCTTATGTCTTATGAAGTACAATGTTTTCTGCAATGCTGTAAGACAGTTTTTAATGTGTTAGAAGTTATATGCACAAAAACTTATGTTAGGACTTCAATGATCAAGATTGTCAGTTTACAGCTTTCTGAGTCCAGTAATGCTGAAATAGTGTTTCTGTTGAAATGAAGTGAAATCAAGCCCAAATCTGCTCAAAAGCTTTTCTCTCTATTAGATAAAGCTGTTTCATTCAGTATTCAGTGCAAATCTTGCCAAACTGAAACAAGCTTATGTCTTATGAAGTACAATGTTTTCTGCAATGCTGTAAGACAGTTTTTAATGTGTTAGAAGTTATATGCACAAAAACTAATGTTAGGACTTCAATGATCAAGATTGTCAATTTACAGCTTTCTGAGTCCAGTAATGCTGAAATAGTGTTTCTGTTCAAATGAAGTGAAATCAAGCCCAAATCTGCTCAAAAGCTTTTCTCTCTATTAGATAAAGCTGTTTCATTCAGTATTCAGTGCAAATCTTGCCAAACTGAAACAAGCTTGTGTCTTATGAAGTACAATGTTTTCTGCAATGCTGTAAGACAGTTTTTAATGTGTTAGAAGTTATATGCACAAAAACTTATGTTAGGACTTCAATGATCAAGATTGTCAGTTTACAGCTTTCTGAGTCCAGTAATGCTGAAATAGTGTTTCTGTTCAAATGAAGTGAAATCAAGCCCAAATCTGCTCATAAGCTTTTCTCTCTATTAGATAAAGCTGTTTCATTCAGTATTCAGTGCAAATCTTGCCAAACTGAAACAAGCTTATGTCTTATGAAGTACAATGTTTTCTGCAATGCTGTAAGACAGCTTTTAATGTGTTAGAAGTTATATGCAAAAAAACTTATGTTAGGACTTCAATGATCAAGATTGTCAGTTTACAGCTTTCTGAGTCCAGTAATGCTGAAATAGTGTTTCTGTTGAAATGAAGTGAAATCAAGCCCAAATCTGCTCAAAAGCTTTTCTCTCTATTAGATAAAGCTGTTTCATTCAGTATTCAGTGCAAATCTTGCCAAACTGAAACAAGCTTATGCCTTATGAAGTACAATGTTTTCTGCAATGCTGTAAGACAGTTTTTAATGTGTTAGAAGTTATATGCACAAAAACTAATGTTAGGACTGCAATGATCAAGATTGTCAGTTTACAGCTTTCTGAGTCCAGTAATGTTGAAATAGTTTTTCTGTTCAAATGAAGTGAAATCAAGCCCAAATCTGCTCAAAAGCTTTTCTCTCTATTAGAGAAAGCTGTTTCATTCAATATTCAGTGCAAATCTTGCCAAACTGAAACAAGCTTATGCCTTATGAAGTACAATGTTTTCTGCAATGCTGTAAGACAGTTTTTAATGTGTTAGAAGTTATATGCACAAAAACTAATGTTAGGACTGCAATGATCAAGATTGTCAGTTTACAGCTTTCTGAGTCCAGTAATGTTGAAATAGTGTTTCTGTTCAAATGAAGTGAAATCAAGCCCAAATCTGCTCAAAAGCTTTTCTCTCTATTAGAGAAAGCTGTTTCATTCAATATTCAGTGCAAATCTTGCCAAACTGAAACAAGCTTATGCCTTATGAAGTACAATGTTTTCTGCAATGCTGTAAGACAGTTTTTAATGTGTTAGAAGTTATATGCACAAAAACTTATGTTAGGACTTCAATGATCAAGATTGTCAGTTTACAGCTTTCTGAGTCCAGTAATGCTGAAATAGTGTTTCTGTTCAAATGAAGTGAAATCAAGCCCAAATCTGCTCAAAAGCTTTTCTCTCTATTAGATAAAGCTGTTTCATTCAGTATTCAGTGCAAATCTTGCCAAACTGAAACAAGCTTATGTCTTATGAAGTACAATGTTTTCTGCAATGCTGTAAGACAGTTTTTAATGTGTTAGAAGTTATATGCACAAAAACTAATGTTAGGACTTCAATGATCAAGATTGTCAGTTTACAGCTTTCTGAGTCCAGTAATGCTGAAATAGTGTTTCTGTTCAAATGAAGTGAAATCAAGCCCAAATCTGCTCAAAAGCTTTTCTCTCTATTAGATAAAGCTGTTTCATTCAGTATTCAGTGCAAATCTTGCCAAACTGAAACAAGCTTATGCCTTATGAAGTACAATGTTTTCTGCAATGCTGTAAGACAGTTTTTAATGTGTTAGAAGTTATATGCACAAAAACTAATGTTAGGACTTCAATGATCAAGATTGTCAGTTTACAGCTTTCTGAGTCCAGTAATGCTGAAATAGTGTTTCTGTTGAAATGAAGTGAAATCAAGCCCAAATCTGCTCAAAAGCTTTTCTCTCTATTAGATAAAGCGGTAACACTTTAGAATACTGTTTCTTACTTACTACATAACTAATTAGGAATTATTGAAGAACTAACAGGTGATTATTCATTAACACTTAACTCACTACTGTTAACTACTAAGAAAGATGTGTTAACTAATCAGTATGTAATATAATTTTATGATTGTGTTAAGTAACAGTTAGCTAATCAGTAACTAATATATTCTGTGATACCTCCTGAATAACTACTATTAATTATCTACTAGTTAAGGTTCAAGAAAAATAACTATGAAATAACTACTTCTGAACAGTTATACGCAAAAAAAAAAAAAAAAACTATAATAATCAGGCTGTGTCCCACAAATCAAGTACTTGAGTAAAAGTACAGATACCCCAATAAAATATTACTCCAGTAAAATTATAAGTAGGCTTGTTAATTTTCAAAATTACTTGAGTAAAAGGACAAGTACAAAGAACTACTACAGTAGCAACTTTGTTACTGCCCAATTATTAGCCTATAATGGAAATGAAATATGGATTTAGTTTGCTTCTTAATGTTTAACTTTTGATTATGAAATGTTTGTTACATTAATTAAAATGTGGGCAGTATACATGTTAAAATGGAATAAAATATGCTGTATTAAGAAATGTTCTCATCTGAAATAAACAGATGAGAGTATTTTGCAAAGTTTATGATTACTTTTATAGGTTGTTCTTAGTCAAAATGATAGTTTATTATTTACTAGGTTCACTTTAGAATTCTGTAAGTTCTGCAAAATTATCTGATAATTCTTTATTAATTACTAATGGGTTCCCTATGTTTTCACTTTAGAATACTGTTTCAGATTCTAAGTAATTCTTCAGGAATTATTTGATAATTAATAATTAATTACTAATGGGTTCCCTATGTTTTCACTTTAGAATACTGTTTCAGATTCTAAGTAATTATTCAGGAATTATTTGATAATTAATTATTAATTACTAATGGGTTCCCTATGTTTTCACTTTAGAATACTGTTTCAGATTCTAATTAATTCTTCAGGAATTATTTGATAATTCTTTATTAATTACTAATCGGTTCCCTATGTTTTCACTTTAAAATACTGTTTCAGATTCTAATTAATTCTTCAGGAATTATTTGATAATTCTTTATTAATTACTAATCGGTTCCCTATGTTTTCACTTTAAAATACTGTTTCAGATTCTAAGTAATTCTTGAGGAATTATCTAATAATTCAGCCTGATCTCACAATCAAAACGTACATATTTAGACGTAAATTAAAACTGTCCAATACGTATGTGCCTTTACGTATTTACAGTGTTGTTTACGTATTATCTGGACGTAATTACAGGTTTCGATACGTAACTAAATTTACATAAAAACAACCTAAAATACGTTAGGATAGTACAGATAGAACGTGTTCTCTGACCAGTCAGTTATCCATAGAAAAATGCGTAACCCCACCCGAACCTAAACCTACCCAATTTATACAGAATGTTAAAAGAATAAAACATATTAAAACACAATTTTAGTAAAAATATAACATTAAAACGTTATTTTGAGCCACTAACGTTAATTCTACACCTACTCCTAAACCTACCAATAACCATTTCTTAAAATTACATAACGTTACTGTTATAAATAAACAAATAACAGACAAACAAACGTAACATTAATCATTTATTTTTTGCGAAAAGATCAAAAGTGGTACCAAAAGTAGTTCAAATGATAATGAGTTCCAGTCGCAGTCCTCTCTGGAGGTAATAGTTTTTATAAGGTACAGAGCAGAATTTAATTTATTAATCCGTGAAATTATGAATCTGTCTTCTCTCCGTGAAGGCGCACTGGCGCAGTACTGATTTCAAATGTCTATCAACTGAAACACGGCATGTAGCAATCTGTGACGAATTAGGTGGGAACCAATGACAGTTTGATATCAGTGCCGTAAACCGTGTCGTAACGTTTCTCGAGGGTGGCGCACTGGCGCTATTTTCACATTCAAATCATATAACGAGCGCGGGCTTTGACTATGTGATGGTCGCTGTTACTGAGAATGAAGATGAAGATCGATTGATAAAGGGCTGAATTTGGATATGTTCCTTGCAAACTTCTGGATTCTAAAGATATGGAGTACAGCAAACAAATAAAATGGATGTGATTTGTAATTTCATGCTGTGCTTTTGTATGGTTGTAATGCAACTCATTGGATAGGAGAAAATCGCACAGCAAAATATTGCAAAATGTTTCAGGTTCAAAATAAGTTATTCAGAATTATTTGATCATTAATTATTAATTACTGATGGGTTCCCTATATTTTCACTTTAGAATACTGTTCCAGATTCTAAGTAATTCTTGAGGAATTATCTAATAATTATTTATTAATTACTAATGGTTTCCCAACATTTCCACTTTAGAATAGGTTTAATGTTTCAGGTTCAAAATAAGTCCTCAGAATTATTTGATAATTAATTATTAATTAATAATGGGTTGCCTATGTTTTCACTTTAGAATACTGTTTCAGATTCTAAGTAATTCTTCAGGAATTATCTGATAATTCTTTGTTAATTACTAATGGGTTCCCAATATTTTCACTTTAGAATAGGCCTAATGTTTTAGGTTCAAAATAAGTCCTGCATAATTATTTTATAATTCTTTATTAATTACAAATTGGGTACCTGTATTTTCACTTTTCCTGGTATATATATATATATATATATATATATATATATATATATATATATATATATATATATATATATATATATATATATATATATATATATAATGTGGTATATGCGGAGGAAGCACACACACAGTACTGTATATAAAATAAAAAACTAAGGTAAGTTATCACAAGGCACTGGAGTGGGGTTCCTACTAGAAGGTGATTTCTTACAAAACACACTCACAAACCAATTTACTACATAGGCAAAACCTCTATAAAATGTATTGCATTTATTAATATTGCATTTTCATACTACTACTATTATTGCTAATAGCATTTATATGAAAGGGTCACAATTCAATGTAATAGTGTAAAACTGTTCATTAGTAGTTACTTCATAGTTATTTTTCTAGAACCCTAAGTAGTAGATAATCAATAGTAGTTCTTCAGGAGGTATCACAGAATACATTAGTTATTGATTAGCTAACAGTTACTTAACATAATCATAAAATTATATTACATACTGATTAATTAACACATCTTCCTTAGTAGTTAACAGTAATGAGTTGAGTGTTAATGAATAATCACCTGTTAGTTCTTCAATAATTCCTTATAAGTTATGTAGTAAGTAAGAAACAGTATTCTAAAGTGTTACCGATAAAGCTGTTTCATTCAGTATTCAGTGCAAATCTTGCCAAACTGAAACAAGCTTATGTCTTATGAAGTACAATGTTTTCTGCAATGCTGTAAGACAGTTTTTAATGTGTTAGAAGTTATATGCACAAAAACTTATGTTAGGACTTCAATGATCAAGATTGTCAGTTTACAGCTTTCTGAGTCCAGTAATGCTGAAATAGTGTTTCTGTTGAAATGAAGTGAAATCAAGCCCAAATCTGCTCAAAAGCTTTTCTCTCTATTAGATAAAGCTGTTTCATTCAGTATTCAGTGCAAATCTTGCCAAACTGAAACAAGCGTATGTCTTATGAAGTACAATGTTTTCTGCAATGCTGTAAGACAGTTTTTAATGTGTTAGAAGTTATATGCACAAAAACTATGTTAGGACTTCAATGATCAAGATTGTCAGTTTACAGCTTTCTGAGTCCAGTAATGCTGAAATAGTGTTTCTGTTGAAATGAAGTGAAATCAAGCCCAAATCTGCTCAAAAGCTTTTCTCTCTATTAGATAAAGCTGTTTCATTCAGTATTCAGTGCAAATCTTGCCAAACTGAAACAAGCTTATGTCTTATGAAGTACAATGTTTTCTGCAATGCTGTAAGACAGTTTTTAATGTGTTAGAAGTTATATGCACAAAAACTAATGTTAGGACTTCAATGATCAGATTGTCAGTTTACAGCTTTCTGAGTCCAGTAATGCTGAAATAGTGTTTCTGTTGAAATGAAGTGGAAATCAAGCCCAAATCTGCTAAAAACCATCTCTCTCAGTTAGAGAATGTTGCTTCATTCCATGTTAAATACAAATCTTGCCAAAATGAAAGATTCTCTGTCTTGTGATTAGAAATGCTTTTTGCAAGACAGAAAGACAGTTTTCAATGTGTTAGAATTCCTATGCACATAAACTTGTGTTAGAGCCTCAATGCTCAGGTTTGTCAGTTCACAGCATTCTGAGATCACTAATGCTGAAATAGTGTTTCTGTTGAAATGAAGTGGAAACAAGCCCAAATATGCTAAAAACCATCTCTCTCAGTTAGAGAATGTTGCTTCATTCCATGTTAAATACAAATCTTGCCAAAATGAAAGATTCCTCTGTCTTGTGATTAGAAATGCTTTTTGCAAGACAGAAAGACAGTTTTCAATGTGTTAGAATTCCTATGCACATAAACTTGTGTTAGAGCCTCAATGCTCAGGTTTGTCAGTTCACAGCATTCTGAGATCACTAATGCTGAAATAGTGTTTCTGTTGAAATGAAGTGGAAACAAGCCCAAATATGCTAAAAACCATCTCTCTCAGTTAGAGAATGTTGCTTCATTCCATGTTAAATACAAATCTTGCCAAAATGAAAGATTCCTCTGTCTTGTGATTAGAAATGCTTTTTGCAAGACAGAAAGACAGTTTTCAATGTGTTAGAATTCCTATGCACATAAACTTGTGTTAGAGCCTCAATGCTCAGGTTTGTCAGTTCACAGCATTCTGAGATCACTAATGCTGAAATAGTGTTTCTGTTGAAATGAAGTGGAAACAAGCCCAAATATGCTAAAAACCATCTCTCTCAGTTAGAGAATGTTGCTTCATTCCATGTTAAATACAAATCTTGCCAAAATGAAAGATTCCTCTGTCTTGTGATTAGAAATGCTTTTTGCAAGACAGAAAGACAGTTTTCAATGTGTTAGAATTCCTATGCACATAAACTTGTGTTAGAGCCTCAATGCTCAGGTTTGTCAGTTCACAGCATTCTGAGATCACTAATGCTGAAATAGTGTTTCTGTTGAAATGAAGTGGAAACAAGCCCAAATATGCTAAAAACCATCTCTCTCAGTTAGAGAACGTTGCTTCATTCCATGTTAAATACAAATCTTGCCAAAATGAAAGATTCCTCTGTCTTGTGATTAGAAATGCTTTTTGCAAGACAGAAAGACAGTTTTCAATGTGTTAGAATTCCTATGCACATAAACTTGTGTTAGAGCCTCAATGCTCAGGTTTGTCAGTTCACAGCATTCTGAGATCACTAATGCTGAAATAGTGTTTCTGTTGAAATGAAGTGGAAACAAGCCCAAATATGCTAAAAACCATCTCTCTCAGTTAGAGAATGTTGCTTCATTCCATGTTAAATACAAATCTTGCCAAAATGAAAGATTCCTCTGTCTTGTGATTAGAAATGCTTTTTGCAAGACAGAAAGACAGTTTTCAATGTGTTAGAATTCCTATGCACATAAACTTGTGTTAGAGCCTCAATGCTCAGGTTTGTCAGTTCACAGCATTCTGAGATCACTAATGCTGAAATAGTGTTTCTGTTGAAATGAAGTGGAAACAAGCCCAAATATGCTAAAAACCATCTCTCTCAGTTAGAGAATGTTGCTTCATTCCATGTTAAATACAAATCTTGCCAAAATGATAGATGACTCTGTCTTGTGATTAGAAATGCTTTTTGCAAGACAGAAAGACAGTTTTCAATGTGTTAGAATTCCTATGCACATAAACTTGTGTTAGAGCCTCAATGCTCAGGTTTGTCAGTTCACAGCATTCTGAGATCACTAATGCTGAAATAGTGTTTCTGTTGAAATGAAGTGGAAACAAGCCCAAATATGCTAAAAACCATCTCTCTCAGTTAGAGAATGTTGCTTCATTCCATGTTAAATACAAATCTTGCCAAAATGAAAGATTCTCTGTCTTGTGATTAGAAATGCTTTTTGCAAGACAGAAAGACAGTTTTCAATGTGTTAGAATTCCTATGCACATAAACTTGTGTTAGAGCCTCAATGCTCAGGTTTGTCAGTTCACAGCATTCTGAGATCACTAATGCTGAAATAGTGTTTCTGTTGAAATGAAGTGGAAACAAGCCCAAATATGCTAAAAACCATCTCTCTCAGTTAGAGAATGTTGCTTCATTCCATGTTAAATACAAATCTTGCCAAAATGAAAGATTCCTCTGTCTTGTGATTAGAAATGCTTTTTGCAAGACAGAAAGACAGTTTTCAATGTGTTAGAATTCCTATGCACATAAACTTGTGTTAGAGCCTCAATGCTCAGGTTTGTCAGTTCACAGCATTCTGAGATCACTAATGCTGAAATAGTGTTTCTGTTGAAATGAAGTGGAAACAAGCCCAAATATGCTAAAAACCATCTCTCTCAGTTAGAGAATGTTGCTTCATTCCATGTTAAATACAAATCTTGCCAAAATGAAAGATTCCTCTGTCTTGTGATTAGAAATGCTTTTTGCAAGACAGAAAGACAGTTTTCAATGTGTTAGAATTCCTATGCACATAAACTTGTGTTAGAGCCTCAATGCTCAGGTTTGTCAGTTCACAGCATTCTGAGATCACTAATGCTGAAATAGTGTTTCTGTTGAAATGAAGTGGAAACAAGCCCAAATATGCTAAAAACCATCTCTCTCAGTTAGAGAATGTTGCTTCATTCCATGTTAAATACAAATCTTGCCAAAATGAAAGATTCCTCTGTCTTGTGATTAGAAATGCTTTTTGCAAGACAGAAAGACAGTTTTCAATGTGTTAGAATTCCTATGCACATAAACTTGTGTTAGAGCCTCAATGCTCAGGTTTGTCAGTTCACAGCATTCTGAGATCACTAATGCTGAAATAGTGTTTCTGTTGAAATGAAGTGGAAACAAGCCCAAATATGCTAAAAACCATCTCTCTCAGTTAGAGAATGTTGCTTCATTCCATGTTAAATACAAATCTTGCCAAAATGATAGATGACTCTGTCTTGTGATTAGAAATGCTTTTTGCAAGACAGAAAGACAGTTTTCAATGTGTTAGAATTCCTATGCACATAAACTTGTGTTAGAGCCTCAATGCTCAGGTTTGTCAGTTCACAGCATTCTGAGATCACTAATGCTGAAATAGTGTTTCTGTTGAAATGAAGTGGAAACAAGCCCAAATATGCTAAAAACCATCTCTCTCAGTTAGAGAATGTTGCTTCATTCCATGTTAAATACAAATCTTGCCAAAATGATAGATGACTCTATCTTGTGATTATGAATGCTTTTTGCAAGACAGAAAGACAGTTTTCAATGTGTTAGAATTCCTATGCACATAAACTTGTGTTAGAGCCTCAATGCTCAGGTGTGTCAGTTCACAGCATTCTGAGATCACTAATGCTGAAATAGTGTTTCTGTTGAAATGAAGTGGAAACAAGCCCAAATATGCTAAAAACCATCTCTTTCAGTTAGAGAATGTTGCTTCATTCCATGTTAAATACAAATCTTGCCAAAATGAAAGATTCCTCTGTCTTGTGAATTGAAATGCTTTTTGCAAGACAGAAAGACAGTTTTCAATGTGTTAGAATTCCTATGCACATAAACTTGTGTTAGAGCCTCAATGCTCAGGTTTGTCAGTTCACAGCATTCTGAGATCACTAATGCTGAAATAGTGTTTCTGTTGAAATGAAGTGGAAACAAGCCCAAATATGCTAAAAACCATCTCTCTCAGTTAGAGAACGTTGCTTCATTCCATGTTAAATACAAATCTTGCCAAAATGAAAGATTCCTCTGTCTTGTGATTAGAAAGGCTTTTTGCAATACAGAAAGACAGTTTTCAATGTGTTAGAATTCCTATGCACATAAACTTGTGTTAGAGCCTCAATGCTCAGGTGTGTCAGTTCACAGCATTCTGAGATCACTAATGCTGAAATAGTGTTTCTGTGGAAATGAAGTGGAAACAAGCCCAAATATGCTAAAAACCATCTCTTTCAGTTAGAGAATGTTGCTTCATTCCATGTTAAATACAAATCTTGCCAAAATGAAAGATTCCTCTACCTTGTGAATTGAAATGCTTTTTGCAAGACAGAAAGACAGTTTTCAATGTGTTAGAATTCCTATGCACATAAACTTGTGTTAGAGCCTCAATGCTCAGGTTTGTCAGTTCACAGCATTCTGAGATCACTAATGCTGAAATAGTGTTTCTGTTGAAATGAAGTGGAAACAAGCCCAAATATGCTAAAAACCCATCTCTCTCAGTTAGAGAACGTTGCTTCATTACATGTTAAATACAAATCTTGCCAAAATGAAAGATTCCTCTGTCTTGTGATTAGAAAGGCTTTTTGCAATACAGAAAGACAGTTTTCAATGTGTTAGAATTCCTATGCACATAATCTTGTGTTAGAGCCTCAATGCTCAGGTGTGTCAGTTCACAGCATTCTGAGATCACTAATGCTGAAATAGTGTTTCTCTGGAAATGAATTGGAAACAAGCCCAAATATGCTAAAAACCATCTCTCAGTTAGAGAATGTTGCTTCATTCCATGTTAAATACAAATATTGCCAAAATGAAAGATTCCTCTACCTTGTGAAGTGAAATGCTTTTTGCAAGACAGAAAGACAGTTTTCAAAGTGTTAGAATTCCTATGCACATACACTTGTGTTAGAGCCTCAATGCTCAGGTTTGTCAGTTCACAGCATTCTGAGATCACTAATGCTGAAATAGTGCTTCTGTTGAAATGAAGTGGAAACAAGCCCAAATATGCTAAAAACCATCTCTCTCAGTTAGAGAATGTTGCTTCATTCCATGTTAAATACAAATCTTGCCAAAATGATAGATGACTCTGTCTTGTGATTAGAAATACTTTTTGCAAGACAGAAAGACAGTTTTCAATGTGTTAGAATTCCTATGCACATAAACTTGTGTTAGAGCCTCAATGCTCAGGTTTGTCAGTTCACAGCATTCTGAGATCACTAATGCTGAAATAGTGTTTCTGTTGAAATGAATTGGAAACAAGCCCAAATATTCTAAAAACCATCTCTCTCAGTTAGAGAACGTTGCTTCATTCCATGTTAAATACAAATCTTGCCAAAATGAAAGATTCTTCTGTCTTGTGATTAGAAAGGCTTTTTGCAATACAGAAAGACAGTTTTCAATGTTTTAGAATTCCTATGCACATAAACTTGTGTTAGAGCCTCAATGCTCAGGTGTGTCAGTTCACAGCATTCTGAGATCACTAATGCTGAAATAGTGTTTCTGTGGAAATGAAGTGGAAACAAGCCCAAATATGCTAAAAACCATCTCTCTCAGTTAGAGAATGTTGCTTCATTCCATGTTAAATACAAATCTTGCCAAAATGATAGATGACTCTATTTTGTGATTATAAATGCTTTTTGCAAGACAGAAAGACAGTTTTCAATGTGTTAGAATTCCTATGCACATAAACTTGTGTTAGAGCCTCAATGCTCAGGTTTGTCAGTTCACAGCATTCTGAGATCACTAATGCTGAAATAGTGTTTCTGTTGAAATGAAGTGGAAACAAGTCCAAATATGCTAAAAACCATCTCTCTCAGTTAGAGAATGTTGCTTCATTCCATGTTAAATACAAATCTTGCCAAAATGATAGATGACTCTGTCTTGTGATTAGAAATGCTTTTTGCAAGACAGAAAGACAGTTTTCAATATGTTAGTATTCCTATGCACATAAACTTGTGTTAGAGCCTCAATGCTCAGGTTTGTCAGTTCACAGCATTCTGAGATCACTAATGCTGAAATAGTGTTTCTGTTGAAATGAAGTGGAAACAAGCCCAAATATGCTAAAAACCATCTCTCTCAGTTAAAGAATGTTGCTTCATTCCATGTTAAATACAAATCTTGCCAAAATGATAGATGACTCTATCTTGTGATTATAAATGCTTTTTGCAAGACAGAAAGACAGTTTTCAATGTGTTAGAATTCCTATGCACATAAACTTGTGTTAGAGCCTCAATGCTCAGGTTTGTCAGTTCACAGCATTCTGAGATCACTAATGCTGAAATAGTGTTTCTGTTGAAATGAAGTGGATACAAGTCCAAATATGCTAAAAACCATCTCTCTCAGTTAGAGAATGTTGCTTCATTCCATGTTAAATACAAATCTTGCCAAAATGATAGATGACTCTGTCTTGTGAATAGAAATGCTTTTTGCAATACAGAAAGACAGTTTTCAATGTCTTGGAATTCCTATGCACATAAACTTCTGTTAGAGCCTCAATGCTAAGGTTTGTCAGTTCACAGCATTCTGAGATCACTAATGCTGAAATAGTGTTTCTGTTGAAATGAAGTGGAAACAAGCCCAAATATGCTAAAAACCATCTCTCTCAGTTAGAGAATGTTGCTTCATTCCATGTTAAATACAAATCTTGCCAAAATGAAAGATTCCTCTGTCTTGTGAATTGAAATGCTTTTTGCAAGACAGAAAGACAGTTTTCAATGTGTTAGAATTCCTATGCACATAAACTTGTGTTAGAGCCTCAATGCTCAGGTTTGTCAGTTCACAGCATTCTGAGATCACTAATGCTGAAATAGTGTTTCTGTTGAAATGAAGTGGAAACAAGTCCAAATATGCTAAAAACCATCTCTCTCAGTTAGAGAATGTTGCTTCATTCCATGTTAAATACAAATCTTGCCAAAATGATAGATGACTCTGTCTTGCGATTAGAAATGCTTTTTGCAAGACAGAAAGACAGTTTTCAATGTGTTAGTATTCCTATGCACATAAACTTGTGTTAGAGCCTCAATGCTCAGGTTTGTCAGTTCACAGCATTCTGAGATCACTAATGCTGAAATAGTTGTAACACCAATGAGCGGATGGTATTCAACCATCTGTTCCATGTTAATGAATCCTGACCCTTTTGAGAACTTCTACACTCAAAGACCAGAACGTGAGTTAAAGAAAAAACAAGGACTTTCGTTTTACAACCCTCTTACAACATAACTCACCACCCTGGGCGCCACCATGACAGCAACGTCCTGGCGGGGATGAGAGTTATAACACCTTGGAGACTATCCAGAGATGCGATATCGAACTTCAAAAGGGACGACAAACACCCCCCCTTTCTTGATCGCACATTCCAGTGAAACAGACGCCCACACATTCATGAGACGCACACACACTCAAAAAACAGGCACAAGCATTTTTGGCTGGCCCATGGACCTTATTTTACTTAAACTACCTCTAAATGTATTTTAATGTCTCCCTTTTTGTGCTCAAATGTATGTATGCGGCATAGTGGAATATATGAATGTTACTGTGTGTTTAATGCAAACTTTAGATGCATTTAGTTAATAGTAAGTCTGTATCTTTGGATACGGGACTGGTAAAAGCCTAGTTCTTGGGGTCTGGATAATCGTAAAAACACGACTTTAACGAATCTTGATAGTAAATTACAAAAAGATGCATTGTTTCAGAGGAACGATCTTGCTTAAGGAAAATGTGTAACTTTGACATCGCCATAAATTAGACCAGTGGGCGGAAATCAGCAAACAAAGAAGATTTTTCCCGCCTTAGTTTGTTTACACTTCATTGGCTCATACAAAAAAATAGGTGTAAACCTAGATTTGCGTAAAAGCTCAGGGAAACCTGTATTCTGGGCATTCCGCCAGAGAGAAAAGAGGATTCCCAGCTTTGCAACCGGACTTCAAGAAGTTCTCCGTTATTCTTCTTTACTTTTCGTTTCATTCTAGTTTTTCTTTATTGTCTGCTGATATTTGACTTCGTTCAATTGCCCTCACGAGCCAAACGAACTTAAGTCTAGTCATCTTTTGGCAAAGTTTACCTTCGCGTTAACCATCGAGCTCGCGCATCATCTGCTCTGGAAAGAACCACGCTGAGGCCGCACAGACCGGACAATTTGAGCGCAGCTACGCACAAGAGCCAGATCAAAGCAAGTACTTTCTTATATCGCAACTAAAATTGCTGTTTAAGGTTGTCTAGGCTATTCCATGTTTGTGAAATCATCCAATGACTTGGGGTCTCTTGCAAAGTTAACTGTTTGAAATTGCCACGCTGAGATTGCTTTTCACTTTCACTTTCTCTCCCTCTCTCTCTCTCTCTCTCTCTCTTTATCTCTCTCTCTCATTTATCTCATTATTATTCTTGTTCATTTACCTCGTTTAAATTGTATTTTCGTTTTGCTATATACTCATATTTACTCCGTGTGAATTGTAGTTATGTACTCTTTAGTCTGTTTTTATTAAATCCTATAATTTGCTTGAATTGAATTGTTTTATTGCTCATTGAGATCGAAGTCCCTGAATCGTGTGATCTACGCTACGAGCTTTGTTTTATATGAATTAATTTTCAGTAATCTTAGTAGTACAGACACAGAAAATATTGTTTTTTCCTGATCAGAAGATTAATATTTCTTGGAGTTTGTAAGAAGGGTATTTTTATTGAATTTTGATAAGGAAGTCTAGCTTCCAGTTCGCTGGACGAACAGATTGTCTAGAGTAACTTAAATTAATTCTAGTAAAGGTTACCTTTAAATGATTAAATATTCCCTCTTTGGGTAATTTAATATTTGTAAGCAATAAGCACGTTATATTCATAGACTCATGAATATTCACTTCATTTGAGTTAATTATTCCCCAGAAAGTGATTGTTGCTACATTAAATGGTGGAGTTTAATTTGGGCAGCGTTCAAACTTTGTTTTTGTGAGCAATATTCATTTTCATTTTCACGAGCATTTTTGGATGTTAATATTATGTATGCGCATTTTTGAATTGTGAGTTAAGTCGCGCTTCGAGCGAACTTATTTGGCACAAAGGCAACTGTTCAGCACAGCAGACTAACAGTTTCTAAAAATACCTATAGTCACTGTTATTTTAATAAAAGTAAACTGCAGTAAATGTTAAAAGTCTCCTGTCAAGAGAAGACCAACATTTTCATATGAATAATTAAAAGATGAAGAAATCTTTTATTAATTGTAATATGTAAATCTGAACCTGAGCGATGTTCCTCTGATTCAGTTAAAAAGGCCTTGCATATTAAGTATCGTTATTGAATTTCGTGGTGAGCCACAGTGATATTCAAAATTTAAACGATAAAAACTCCTGGTCTAAATTGGCTTAGCTACCCGATTTTAAACCTAAAACATTTAAATCATAAGTGCTATTTTGTTAAATGTTTATGGGAGGTCAACAGATGGACAAAACCTGTTATTAACAGTCGTGTGTTGGTTAGAGAAAAGCTCCGGCCTCACGCGCTGTTTAATTTAGCACCTCAAGGGTCATAAAACCTTTGTCTGTTTGTGAGTTGCGATTTTGATGCAGAGAATCAGCGCTGATGAGCGCACAGAGATTAGATCATAGTGAAACTGACTGTCATTCCGCTATCTAAACACCAGAGGGAATTTTAGAAGTGTCAAGTTGCCCTGTCTTCTGATTCCGGCTTGCATGAGTGCCATCTCGTGGCCGTTTCAGATAAGGCTCTCGAATTACTAACCTCTATTTCTCTCTGTGATTTATTGAATTAGCTGTCTAAATTATCAATAATTATTTGCATTAACAGCTTTGCTCGTGCGAATATTATTTCAGCATTAGACAATTTTTGCCTGTTTTTGTTCACATTTACTTTGAATTTGGTTCAAACATGATTTGAATTAGAATTTAATTGTTTAATAGTGCAAATTAAGTGTCTCAGCCCAACCACTGATTAACCCATTTAGAAGGAAGTAAGCCATCTAGTGGCAGTAACCTGTTAAGTCAGTTCACAGCTTGCATCTCTCTGATCTCTTTCTTTTCGGTTCTGTTTTGAATTGCTTCATCTACTTTTACCCTTTCTGATTAATTTCATAATTATTAATGATACATTACTGTTATCGTTGGGTATTATAGGGCATTTATTCCGATTTTTCCAATTAATTCTTCTCACCTGCTTATTTTAAATTTAGATTTAAACCAGTTTTGAATTTTTAATTTGAATTAAGTTTTCTGCCCACCAGGTTAAGCCACAGAGAGTGAATACGCCCCCTTTGTGGTGAAAACCAGCTTCTTCTTCTCCCGTGCTCATTCCTGTCTTTTGTTATTTATTTTGTTATTATTATTATTATTTTTTTTTTCTCTTTAATTTTTTTTTTTTTATATTATTAATTTTTATTATTATTATTATTATTATTATTATTATTTTTTAGTTTTAGTTTTTATTCAACTTTTTTTTTTTTTTTATATATAGCCCTTTTTGTTGTTTATCTTTCTTCTCTCTTTTGGCTTAGGTTATTTTGATAATTACCATCATTATCATAAGCTTTTGTTTTTGTTTTATCATCATTAGGTAAAGCTGTTTACCTCTCATTTCTACATATATATTTACTCAGTTGATGATTAAACAAACCAAACCTTAATTCACTTTAAGTTTCCTTTGTTCATCCTTTGTGTATTTGATTGTAGAACTCCTTTGGTGATAGGACAGTCATCTCAGGTTTCCAGTGAGCAAGGGGGCCAACCGGCGTTGCCAACACTGGCCGTGAGTGAAACTCGGTCCCTCTTATCTCTGTTCGTTTGCGCCACGCAGTGGAAGACATCAGCAATTTGGCACTCCAACGGTGATCAATCAGTCCAGCTGACACACGACGCAATCTCTGGGACCAGTACCTAAACCGGGGGCTAAATCGGGGCCCACTTTCTTTTCTAAAGAGAGGGTTCTGGGGAACAGCCCAATTTTGTAGTGCTGTCTGGCGGTTGACATCTTGGTGTTGCCGGTTGTGTTAAAAGTCACAAGCTGTTTGAGAGGGCGCAACGTCAGAGTAACGGAGGGCCAGGGACACTGCGGTTGAGTGTTTGGGAGCGCCAGGGAGGCTGACCGTGCCGCTGGATTCCACCAGGTGAACCAAAAGTGATAAAACCTATCCACTTATTATAAGGCGCAGAATATTAGATATTCCCCCTGATATTTATGTTAAGTGTTTGGTCCATTTTCCTCTGTAAGCCACACCCTTTTCCTAGGTCTCTTACTCCCCTAGCCGCACGTGCTGTAGGCCCCTAGCAGAAACTCTTGTGAAAAACAGCAGGCTTAATTTTTTTTTTTATTCTCTACCTAACACTTCTAGCGTTCTTATTCAGTCCATTTCATTGCAGACCAATTTATTTGGTGTTTTGTTTTCACGGTGCTCTTTCCTATCTTCACCTTTTTGCATGCTGTTGTGATTCTGTTTCTTGCAGTTCACCGAGAGACCCCAAGGAGAGCTAAGTAGTAGAGCGACAACCGAGCAGCCGGTGTCACCAGGTGACCCACGAGGCTATCCCCTGTCAAGTCTCTATTTTGGGCCGACCCTAATTGGACCCGCCTCCCTGTCTAACTGTCTGCATCAGTTAGCCAAAATTCTTAGAGACGGCATAGCCGTACGATAGCTCGTTAACCAGAGAACGAACTTGCATTGGCCTCTTTGTGTGTGTGTTGTGCTTCTCTTGTCCGCAGTGAGCCAAGATGTCGCGTGCATCCAGTCCCGCAGTCCCTTGGGATCAGCTAGCGACATGGCTGGAGACGATGACGACCTCCTTCCTGCCAAAGGACACCAGTGACCTGCAGCACTTGAGCCAGGGACAACTGGATACTGAGATGGACCAGCTGATGGCGAACGATCCAACGCAGAGTTACACCCACAAAGAACTTGCCAGGATCACAGGGACCCTAGCTCACCTCCTCATCGCCCAGGCAAGGATCAGCGAAAGGAGCAACCACGACTTGGAGCAGGAAGCCGCGGCTCTGAGACTTTGAGTGGAGGAAGCCCTACAGCATCAGGCCCACACCCAGAGTCGTCTAGATAAGCTACTTCTCGAGACCCAAGACCAGCACGAGAAAGAGAACGCTACAGATCCAGAACTACAGAAAGAAGTGGAAAGACTTCAAAATGCCCTGGAGAATCTTCATCTGGACACAGACCAAAGAGAACATTTGGAGAGAGAAACCCGAGAGAGACTCGAGGCAAAGCTCCGACAAGGTGACGCTCTCCTTGAAAGGGCTGAAATCGAACTGAAAGAAAGAGATGCTAAAGTGAAGGCCTATGAAAATCACCTGGAAATGGCCCGAGCTGAAATCCACGACCTTACACAGCGTAAAGACTCTCTAATAGATGAACTTGACATGGTTCACAGAGAACTGAAACATTCTTATAGCCTGCAACGTGAACAGAAAGAGGAAACACACTCCACAGAGTTTCCCCTGGCCAGTGAACCCCAGCGTGTCAGCCAAGAACTTCGAGCTGGAAAAGGGGGTGAAAGCCTGCTTTTCAAAATGTCACCACAGGGGTTCGCCTCCACGAACCCCTGTCAGCAGTGGGGGAAGGAAAACCCTTCCAGAAAGTCCGGGTCACCAGCCACGGACACATAACTCCAAAAGAACTGGACAAGCTAGCTAGAAACATCCCTACGTTCAACCCAGATCCTGCAGGAGGCCACGACATTCACGCTTATTTACAAGATATAGACTTTCACTTGCAAACTGTCACCAACGTAACCACTTGGGACAAATTGTACCTGCTCAGAATTACGTCCAGTCGTGAGGTACGCAGTTTCTTAGACCGTCAACCAGAGACTGTCAAAATGGACTACCAGCAACTGCGAAAAGCTTTGGTGCGTGAATTCTCTGATCCAGAATCAGACCAAGGGCTAGTAACCGCAATGGACCTCAAGCAAGGTCGACTTGAAACCCCACCAAATTTCTACAACCGACTGCGACGTGCCTACTTCGGAGCAAGGAATGAACCAGGCATGGAGGAAGACGTCAACTTCCGAACTTTGTTTCTGCGAAACCTCCATCCTACTGTCAGCCACCATTTGGGAGTGTTAGCGTGCCCGCGTAGCATGTCAACGCAACAATTACGTGATTTAGCACATAAGGCGTACACCAAACAAAAGACTGTGTCAGAAAAGACTGTAAAGCACCCAACTATTTGCTCTGTCTCTGAGTCCCATTCAGAGTTGACCCTAGAGGGCGCCCAACAGCACCCCAGTTATACACCCATCAACCGAGAGTCAAGACCGTTCCAAGCCAGCAGAGGGCAGCGCGGTCGCGGTGGTGGTGCCCGTCCGAAGCACCAGAACGACCGCTCTGGAATATCCTGGGACCGGCCTCGCCCCTCCCATAACCAAAAGGGGGGGGCCACCTGGGAAGCCGGCCGGCGACCCAGAACTAGCCAACCTCCAGCCTCCAGAACACCAAGCCCAGGGAGGCGGGAGGGCGAACACTCTCGACGTGATACTTGGAAACTCAAGGCTGAGCCCACATCTAAAAAGGAAAGTGCAGCCACATCCGAAGCTGCAGAACTTCTGAGAATACTGAGAGAGTTCCTTCAACAGAAACCTCACAAGGAGGACAAGAAGGATAAACCAGACACCGCATGACTAAACCTTATGCCTGAAACCAGCACCACTCCCAACGTCTCCACAACTGAACCAAGCACACAGAACACTGTTTGTCAACCACGAACTATTGAACTAGCTGTTGCCTCATCAAACAATAGCAACACCCACTCAGTCCAGCTGACGTCTGCACCTCCTGACCAAGAAAGCATCATTCCACACACTGAGGTGCCAGAAAGTGCTGTTTTGGTTATCTGTACCCACAACGAAACACACAAAACATACCCTAACTGCTTATCGATCAACACACAAGCCCCAACACCAAAACTCCTGGGGAACCTGATCGAGAAGGGAGTGGCTCGGAAACTCTACCTAACCATCACTTTAGAAAAGGAAATGAGACTCGAAGCCCTTGTGGACACAGGGTCAGACCTCACGTTGATTTCGGCTCAACTATTTAATAAGCTCAAATTTGAAGCTCAGAGACAGAATCGAACTCTAAATTTTCACACTTGCAAGCTGAATGTGCAGTCATACAGCCAAAATGACATCCAGCTCAGAAATTTAGCTCCCATCCACCTGACGATCGGACCTATGAGCCTAGTACATCCTATTTATGTCTCACCAATGAACAATTATTCATTTCTCATCGGGAAAGACCTGCTTGATCGCTTTGAGCCTTTACTAGATTTCAAACAGCTGAAAGTCTGGGCTCAAGTGCGAGAACCTCTTCCCCTCCAACCACACAGGTCGCCGGTGCCAGACGGTCAGGTCACAGAGGTCACGAGAATTCCCACAGAGCCAGACTGTCGGGTCACAGAGGTCACGGGAACCCCAGCAGCCAGCCATAGGTATCCAGCCTCAACAACAAACCAAGGCTCAAGTTCGATCCTCTGTACCTTCAAGGCCACTAAAGACTCTGATACCTACTGCCCCAAGGTCAAAACCGAACTGCAGCTGCATGATATAACAACAACGGACAGTATTCTGGCCATATGGGCAGACAACTCAGCCATTAGTCTGTCACTGTACAATGCAATCACTGAGAAGACACCTGACCTCCCTTATGCCAGCAAGCGCACTCGTTTCCCTTTGAACTCACACCCATCCTCAATGGTGTCTGCTAGAGGAATCTGCGCTTTGCATGTGAAATGGAATTATCGGTGCCTGACTCATTATTTCCTGGTCCTTCCGGACCTGCCACACAATGTTTACATTGGAGCAGACCTCTTGATTCGCCTCAAGGCTCATGTGGACACCTTTAATGAAGTTGTATGGGCCCCATTGACTTTGCAGCCACACGTTTCCATCAACCATGACAACCTCATATCAGGGCAGACCATCCCAGAAGTCTGCTCTTTAGTCAACGAACAGGAAACGGTGTACCAGCTTACACCAAAGGGGTCGCTATTCGGCTCAACATGCGATGGGGTCAAACCTTAAACCACACGCTGGGTTTCTTCCAACCCTCACCTGAATGTGTGGAACTTGGACTCACACTGGAAGCCACACCCCTCACTGAAGTGTCATCTCGTGTAGTCTACATCCTGTTCAACAACTGCACGGCAACTGACATCAACATTCCCAGGGCCTACCGGCTGGGATGGCTAGTAAGCCATGACTTTCATGATTTTGAACTTGTACTACCTGTCATTGGTCCCATTCCACCCGCACTGATACCCGAAGGGAGTACAGACAGTACATTGTTCACTGCACCCTTCAAACTCATTGCCATCACATCTGTTATGTCGGTGCCTAAAGACCAAGTGTGCAGAACGGAGCTGACCGAGGACGAACACCTCACAATATACACAGTCTCCCACAAGAACGTCGGTGAGGCTCATGAACCTACTACACCTCTCAATGCCAACCCGACTGATGACACACCGATGGAGGAGCCTTACCCAGGTTTTGAATCTCAAGTGCAGCAAATTCTACAAGACGCTAATGCACTTCAAAGCGATACGGATCGTCAAGGACTCAGACAAGTTCTGTATAAGTTCAAAGAATCCTTTGCCAAAGACTCTCTAGACTGTGGTCTCATCAACCTCCACACGGTGCGCATCCCTACGCACCCTGATGCTCCTCCTACTTTTGTCAGACAGTACAAGATTCCCATCGCCTCACACGAACCAGTGCAGGAGATCATCGAATCTATGCTTGAAAAAGGGGTCATCCCGTCCATTGCAACAGCACCTACTCAGCCCCCCATCTGGCCCGTCCTCAAACTAACGGCAAATGGGCGACCCACCATTGACTACAGGGAAACTGAATAAACAGGTGCCGCTGTCACGATGGCCCATGACCCAGCTAGAACAAGAACTACCCCGAATCAGAGGAGCCACAATCTTCTCTACACTTGATGTGGCCTCTGGATTCTGGACCATTCCGGTGCACCCGGAAGACCAACACAAGTTGGCATTCACATTTGGCAACAGACAGTTCACCTTCAACAGGTGTCCGTTCGGCTACGCCAACTCACCAGCTGAATTCAACATCTTTCTGAACAAAGCCTGCCCAGACGCTAGAATGAGAGGCAACCTGATCTATGTAGACGATGTTCTCATGAAGAGCACAACGTGGCGACCACCTGAAAGAAATAGACTATGTTTTGAACCAACTATCCACCGCCGAGCCAAGATCGCCCTCCACAAAGACAGTGGTGCCGAACTAAGGTTAACTACGTGGGCCTGCTCATCGAATCCAAGGCATTGAACCTCAGTCAAACG
>NW_020524848.1:0-68761 GCF_003368295.1 Carassius auratus | reverse complement strand
TCAACGGCGAGCAGTTCAGCGGAGATCAGCGAAGCGATGTGACGTCGTCGCTGAAGGAGAAATAATCTGAATTCCTGTGGTGAAGCGGGCATTATATAGCCAGATGCCCCGCCCATATTGGCGGGCTTGGCGGGCTTCTCTGCCATAGGTTCGTGCAGCACCGCTGCCAAGCCATTGGTTTGTTTTAATAGCACTGCACGATCCAATGGCTGTGCAGTTTCACTGCGTGATTGAATAAGGCTTCAGTTCAGGTGAAAAAGGGGTTTTTCCCATATGCGTCTTCGACGCAGTACGAGTGAAGTTTTGAAAGGGAACTGCAAAATATTAAGTATGCATGCATGAATGAGGCACAAAGTTTTGCCTACTGTAGACATACAGAAGCAAATGCGGCTCTTGAGGTGTTTTCAGAAATTATGACAGAAATTTATTACTATGGTACAGTAACATAAAAATAATTATAATAAAGATTTTATAAAAAAATTATTAAATAAATACTTTGATTACCAGGTAACATTATGAAACAGAATCCAGCATGGTTAAAGATACGGCACAGATTTGCTAAAAAAGAATAATACAAAAAATTAAATAAGAGGGAAAAAATAAAAAATGCATGTGTAGAACTGTTACTGTTAAGATTTTAAAGTGATTAAACCTGTTAGCCAGCAAGAGGCGTCCTGAACGTCCCTAAACTCGCACGTGTCTGTGTTTATGAATAGATTAAATGAAACGGGACAAATTTAATCTTGACAAACTATGTATTGTAACTATGCATTATAAAGATCTAAGCCTCAAGCATCGACGACAGATCGCTGTTTTTCAATGGAAAGCTTATAAAGACTGTATTTGCTACATTTGTGTAAGCAGTAACATGAACAATGGAAACGCTGTACATACAGATTCATCTTAATAAGGAGTCATAAACACATCCACAGCTGTAAATCCCGGTTTAGTTAGAAAGGTAAGGGTCCACTGAACGCCATCTCATGGAGAACGTTAAGTCCAACGAAGCAATAACGTTGTAATATGGATCATAATTCCTTTGTTTACGTTTCAGTTCTTCAGCGACAGAGTTGTTTGCGTCTGTTATGGAATAACTCACGGTCATAAACTGCGTCTTGTTAGTATAAAAACGGCATGGTTTTGCAGCGTACAGTGTCACAAAACAGAATGAGTCGATCCACCAGAAAAATAGAAATGAATGAAAGATAGGCGAAAGATAGTTTTATTTGAATTTTGGCGCTCCCTTGTGACGCACCTGTCAGCTTGATGGAGGCGGAACTTACAGCGATCGCCTTTTTTCTTTCTTTGTTTTTAATTTTTCAACCAGTTTTTATATATGTGAGAGGGTGTTTTATGTTGAATGTGAATGTATCTGCCATGATTACCATCTGTTTGAGTGCAAAATCAGCCCAAATCAGCTCGCTATTACTGAATGATCACGGCTGTCAAAGTGAACGCGTTCTGTATGAACAGAGAGAGAGGATTTACTTTATGGCACATTTGTGTTACTACCATATACCATAATTACTCAAAATTATTTTTGTAACACACTGAAGTAGGAAACTGTTATTATATTTATAAGTTTAATAATTAGAAGTTATATGTTAAATTATAAGTTAGGTAGAGCACTTTCAGCTGTGAGTTCCATGGGGGGTGCTAGCTTACAGGTTTAAAAACCATTTGTTTATTATTAAAAATTAATGCATCCACTCAAATGAAAAATAAACATGAACAATATTTATTATAATAAGGATTTAAAAGTATTTTTTACATTTTTAGAGCCATGGTTTAGTAAAATACTTTTCAAATGCTTTCAATACATTAACAGTTTCACACATACACACACACACACACACACAAATACATACATGCACACAAACACACACAAAAATTTACACATTTCATACAAATACTTAAGAAATTGGTTTTACCACATTATAACATACTTTCCTGATAAGTCTTAAAACACTGTGAACTATTTTAAACCAAACTCAGATGTCATTCTGTTTTGAGAGAAACAACTAAAGAATCCCTTCAGAGCTGAGATTCACAGCCGCAAACACTGCTATTGAAAATTCGATAAACATGCCATCACCACCACAAACTAAATTGTTCCCCAACGGCAGCCTGACAGTCACAGGAAGTGGATTAAAAACTGTGTTGCCTGTCATAACATCCACAAACTTTCTGGAGGTTTACACAATATCTCAGCACATAACCCTGCTCTGTAAATGATATTTAACCATCATAAGGCAAAGAAAGATGGGGACAGTGTGCTACACCTCAACATGTCACCAGCAATTTAATTATCTAGGCAACAGCTGCTATAACCAGGCTACCACAGCTCTTATCGGCTCCTCGCATGCGTTCGGTATCCATAATGCCAGCAGCGACAACTGACGACGTTTACTATACTGGATGTTGCTTCACATAAGAGATTACAGCAATTACAGAACCATTACAACAATGAGCACTACACTGTCCAAATTAGCACAAGCGCCACAGTCACATGATGCAACCGCTGTAAAACAGCCTTTGCTTATTTGCCGATGACAGTTTAATTTTGATCATTAATTTTGGGTTACATGGACTGACATGCATTGTGTGTTGTCTTTATGGCATTTTCCTCATTGTAGGAAGTAATCAGAGATATTGAGCACAAAACTATTACAATGCAATGGTTATCCTGTGAAGCCAATATAATTATTATATTATATTATATTATATTATATTATATTATATTATATTATATTATATTATATTATATTATATTATATTATATTATATTATATGTGAAGTAATAAGTGAGAAAAAAAAAGTGTTTATTACGTTTGAAATCTGGATATTTATCTTATAAAAATGCATGGATTCACTACAAGGGGCCTTTATTCAACCCCCGGAGCCTTGTGAGGGACGTTTTATTACAGATGCACGCACTTTATTTCACATCTAATGAAATGTTGACAACAAACACCCGCTTATCCCCGTTGAAAGGTTTGGAAGAGCAAGGACAATATTGGATTATTCTGAAAGAAGAAAGTCACTTACACTTAGGATGCTCAGAATGTATTCTAATACGCTGATTTCATGTCCAAGAAACATTTCTTATTAATATCAGTGTTGAAAAATGATTTGATGAATATAAAGTTCAAAAGAACAGTATTTATATCAAATATAAATATTTTATTTCCCATTTTTATCATTTTAATTTAATGCATAAATTCATCCCTTTAAGGAAATCCGACGAGTTCCTGAGTATGCGTGGCCCCTACAGAATAAAGCGGACTGACACCTGATGCACTGAAGCTGTCGACTACACATAACCATGTGCAATGTGCTGACACCTCTTAATACAGAGCCCTATGTGCAGGCCACAGCAGAGTAATCTAATCTCAGGGAGCTTTGCATCTCCGGCCAGGCCGTTATTGACTGTATTGGGGTCCATAAATCATGGTGGAGACACATAGTGTACAGCCCTGTAACTCAGCCGATGTGAGCCTTCACAAACTGCTTTCAGGCCACAGACGCAGTGGAGCATGCTCAGATCAGATGCTAAAGTAACCATCATGAACTCAACATACACACACACACATATGCAGATGCTCTCGGACAACTCACCAATCTCTCCCAAGCACTCTAATTCCACCTCCCTGTCAAACACTGGAGGTGTGGTGGGGTGGAGGGAGAGAAATGGAGTCATTTTACCGGAAGCCATTGACACTTCTGTGCATTACAATCAAGCCTCAAGCAGGTCGCCCACTGTAGACTCTGCAATGTGGCCTAACAAGAGACTGTCCAAACATCTCAGCCATCTCCCTGGTTTGTTAAAGCATCAAAATGAATTGCAGCAGATTGTCGGAACATGAGCATCCTGTGCATGAAAACTTGACGAAATGAATCGAATGTCAAAATGATGAAATGTGAAACACTTGAATGAGTCAAGACATTGTCTCCTGTAGACCACTAGCATAAATTCTGGTCCACACTGCAGCTTTTCCTGGTAAAAAAAATAAAAAAAAATTAATAATATTAAACATTAAAAGTAGTGTTCCATGAATACTGGAAAAATTGCAGAAAATGTGTACAACTTTGCTATTAGAATCTTAGATAATTTAAAAGTACAAATTATTTCACAGCCAAAAACAAATACAGTTCTTCTTGTGGATATCTACTTCACTTGTGCCTACTGTATATCTGAGTATCTTTAAAAGATTTGGCTATTCAACTACAACTCACACACACGACACAACTCTGCTTGTGTTCAGAAGTTGAATAAGGTCAGCCAGTCAGAATAGAACTTGCCAGATGGGAAAGCAGTGTCTGGTTTGGGGTCAGTTAGTGATCAGACTGTGGGTGGGCAGTGGGTGTGCCGTCTGAGTCTGAGACTAATAGCATGACAAGTCAAATATGATATATGTTACAGTTTATTAGAACAGAGTGATTCACTAAATGATCAAGCTAATTACATCACGTACAATCAAGTTGAAAGCAGAAAGTCAGGCATACTGTTCTCACATTACATCCCCAGGGGGAACGTCTCAGAAGTCTTAACCATGGTCTTGCCCATTACTGATAATAACCGCTGCTGCAGGACGTGTTTGCTATGGTGTTATTTGTTTTAAAGCATCCGTAGTACTAATGACTGACTCTCCGAGCCCTGCAGCAACCAAACAACTCTTCTAAAATACGCAGGTGAAAGTTCACTGAATAGGCTACATTTACTGGCCTAAATATTTCTGAAAGTAGCATTTGGACAAGTAGAGAAAAAAGGGGGTATTTGTAAAAATCCTCTTATATATATATATATATATATATATATATATATATATATATATATATATATATATATATATATATATATAAAATGCTGAAACCTTTGAAACCAAGCAAGTCACATATCTGAAAAAAAAAACAAAAAAAAAAAACAGACAACATCACTCTTGCTCTCCATTTCTCTTTGTTTCTTGTCTGATGGTCTCTTGGTCTCTCTTGTACACACTCACAACCACTCTCCAACGCATATCCATCTTGGAGTGTGTCTATACCTCTGAGACACAAAATGGAGAACTATTAAATATTGATATAGAATATTGTGAGGCTGTCTCTGGCTATGCCCCCCTTCCAACCACTCTTCACAATAAGGCACAGTTTCTACTCATGAGAGGTGAGAGAGAATGAGAACCAGAGGGTCATGCACTGACTCTAAAAATAAAGTAGTTATCTTTGCAAAGGTGACATGAGTTGAAATTTGAAATTTGTTTACTTAGGAATTAAAAATCATGTTTTGATAAACCAAAACAAACTAGAAATGAAAACTATGTGCTATAATTTATTTATCCTCATATTGCTCCAAACACAAAAGTAGAAACTTTACACTGTTTACAGTGTTTATATTGTTTATACTGTCCACAGTTTATGAGAAATTTAGAAAATCTCCTTCACCATTGTGTTCAAATCCAAAAATTGTATGAATACAATTATTTATACAGAACTGTAACAATTTTTGTAGGCAATAAGAGTTTTATGTTTTTGAAAGTCTCTTATGCTCACCAAGGCAGCATTTATTTGATCAAAAATACAGTAAAAACAGTAACATTTTGAAATATAATTATCATTTAAAATAAACTTAAAATGAAATTTATTTCTGTGAAATCAAAGCTTAATTTTCCAGTCAGCAGTGTAATATTTCATTGACACTCACCACTGATAAGCTACTACTAAAAAGTGTAGAAACTTAATTTTCTGTAAAGTTGCTTTACACTATTTTTATCATAAAAAGCGCTATTCAAATAAACCTGAATTTAATTGAATTTCTTATTGTTAAAACAGTTATGCTTCTTAATTGTTTTTTTCTTTTTTTATTAGTTTTAAATATAAATCTTTTGCATCACTTTTGTATTTAATTTTAATGCATCTTCAAAAATCAATAAGATTTTAGTAAACTAGTGTTCTTTTGAAGAGACAGGATTTCAGCACAAACTTATTTCAAAGCTTTCCTGAAGTCTTTTATCCATCAAGCTGTAAATCGAATTCCCATAATGTTAATACCAGAACTGAAAATTTGAAATGATGGAAGTTGTGAGATATTGTGTTATGTAGGTTATTATTTTAATGGTTATTATGTAGTTTGATATGATATACTGATATGAGAGCTCTATAAAAACAAGACGGCCTGATTGGTCAGGAAGTGACTCATTATTGGAGTAATAATGTGGAGGTGCAGTAACATTTCACTGTAGCTGTGTTGTAAGAAACATAGCAACAGTTCTTAAGTGTTGCCTAGCATTTGATCCCCTTGAACAGCATCGTCAGCTCGTCTCAGAGCGAGTTGCCTGGTAATTTTTGCAGCCATGTGCCTGCAGTTTTAACGATGCCACCTCTGTCTGATTCATGAAGGTCATTATGTGGGTTGACTTCCTCTAACGTGCACAAGGGCAGTGCACCTGCTGTGCATGAAACATGCTTGTGGCAGAACCAAAGTCACAGGAAGTAATTAATGAGCTTGACTAAACTTAATATGTAAATGCTATGCATGAGCTACATGTGAATACCTAATATGGTGTGCCTGCTTATGCACCACAAAAAGTAAAGTCTGCACTTACAAAGGCCACAAAAAGCAAAATTTTGGACACAGAATTTGGAAATTCTGTTCTTTTCTTATGGCACTTGGTATGATATCACAGAGGACCTCTCCTGGACTGAAAACACCGCAGCACTGGCCAATAAATCACAACACTGTCTCTATATCCTCCGCAAACTGAGGAGAGCCAGAGCCCCACCCCCCATCATGTACACCTTCTACAGAGGCACCATCAAGAACATTCTGTTGAGCTGCATCACTTTGTGGTATGGCGCCTGCAATGCGTCCTGCCGAAAGACTCTGCAACGCATAGTGAGAGCAGCTGAGAAGATCATTGGTGTCTCTCTCCCCTCCCTCCAGGACATTTATGGAACACGTCTCACCCGCAAAGACCTCTGCATCACAGGTGATCCCACCCACCCATCAAACAGCTTTTTCAGCCTGCTACCATCAAGGAGGAGACTGCGGAGTCTTCTGGCTAGGACCAGCAGACTGAAGGACAGCTTCATCCACCAGGCTGTCAGAAAGCTGAACTCCCTTCGATTCTCTGTATGTATGTTCTGTACATGTGGAAATTGACAATAAAGCAGACTTGATATAGTTTGTTATATAATGTAAATTTTCATGCATTTTTTTGTGTTTCTAAATACTTTCTGAAACCCCTCTGTGTACAAACACAATAGTCTGCATACTAGAAATTAGGCAACCAGTAGGATACCATTACCAGACTGATACATTAGAGAAATAAAGGGGACGGACGGTGCATAAATGTGGGTTCCACAATTTCAATAAACCGTGGACCATCCCAATAAACGGCTGAGGAGAGTGAGAATATTTTATCTTTTACAAGCAGCCACCACATCCTCTGAATGTTAAATCAAACCTACAACCTCAGCGTCTAATTCAGAATCATAAATTGTACACTATGATCTCCTTCTTAATCAACCTAAGCACAAGCTTCTAATAAAAGATGATAGTGCCACAGTTTTGCAAAGTCAAGGTAAAATATTTTGCCTGTGAAGCAAGTGGGCAGGACACTTTGCATGTCATATAAAAATTTGTACCGTGCTGAAATAAATATTGCACAAACAATAAAGCCATTCACTCAGTCACAAAGGTACACAGAGTTCTCCATCATTTCCTTCCCCGATGCAATAGTAAATTGCCCTGATGCGGTATATATGGCAGAAGAAGCAGCGAAAAAGATTGGAACATATTGTGCCTACAGGAAAAGAGCCAATTTCCTTGCGTGGCATATGCGCAAATGAGCATCACTTGCAAGATAAGAAACATAAAAGAAAAATACTGACACACACGCACTTGTGCACAGAGTTATGGCGGACACACACAAGTCATTGTGAGGTAAATCTGTCTTCTGCTCCCTCTCTTCTACACTACTGTTCCTTTAAGCAGTGTTAGGGAAAAAAGCATACATTTTACAGCAGTAGCTCAGCTATTTTCAAAACAGTGTAGCTTTACCAGTCACAAGCTACTTTTTAACAAACAGTCCATCACTGTCCAGTCCCTTATACAGTATAGCACTCTTCAAATCTTTCAAGTGAATCAATTCATCTTAAATGGTCCTTTTTAATATAAGGTCCTTTCTAAGTGTCTAAATAGAATTTATGTCTTAATTCAAAGTTGCCATGTCCATTTATTATGAGCAATTTTTAGAGTCTTTGCTCTTTGTATGGACAAATTTTCATATTGCCATTTAGAATTTTGAATTCACAGTGGTGTGGGGCTGTTCTATTATGGCAAAAATCATAATCTTGATTATTTTGCTCGATACTGTAGTCAAGATTACAATTTAACACAATTATGAGTGGGCCACGTGACCAAAACCTAATATGAGTTATTTATTAAAATATTTAGATGAATATCAAATATACATTTTCTATATAATATATATTCTATTTATATACACATTTTCAAACATATAGCAAAATTGTACACTTATCTATACCACAGTAGAATGTTATAATTCAACAATATAATACAAATAATACAAGTGGAACAAAGTGCTTTAAGTTTTTTTTTTTTTCAAGTCTAAAGTATTCAGTTAACAGCGTACTAGAGAAAATATAAAATAAAACTGCATAGCCTTCACTGTAAGGAATAACTTCCTTTTTTTCTTTTGTAAAGCTACAAAATTCCTTCAGACAAGAGCAGTGAGTGATTTTGTCTTTGTCTTTTTTTGATTAATACAGCACACAGTCGGCATCAGGAACATAGCCTGCTGTGACTTTAAGAATCACACGAATCCAATTTACTGCACATATTTTAATTCTCAACTGTTTACATTCACTTATTACATAACTGAGGAGGGTTTACATGAATAATTACCAAGTGACAAAAACTTTTCTTAAAGGTGTGTTGCCACTGCTGTATTTCTGTCCTCAGCCCATGCCTTGCTCTCTCATTGGCTGTAGCCCTTCACAGCACCTGACACTGCATCATATTGCGTCAACTGTCCAGATATTTGGCATGCTAAATATTTGTTTGGCATCAGTGACAAGTCAGCAAGCCTCTTTAATGCGTTGTTGAGTCACATGAGTTGCATAAAACACATAAATATTGCAGAGTGCTGATCACCTGCTGATTTTCCCGCAATCACAACCCAACCTGTCCGCAAGCTCATTGACTTGGAAAATCCTTAAAATCCTGTAGTGTGAACTTGGCTTTTCTTGTCCGTGTTCTGTTCCTTCTCTGAGCGCATGCACAGAAAACCTCTTGAGGTACAGCGCAATTTCTCATTCACACTATTAAAACAAATAAATCTAATCTTTTTAATAAAAACTTTACTAAATCAAGCATGTCACATTTAGAAAGTCGCAATACATGATTTCACTGATTTGCATGTGCAATTGGGCTTTTTTCCACCATTGGAAATTGGTGGAACGGGTCCAATAGTCATTTTATCTTGGTTATTGTATTTTCATATTCACTGGAGGCCGAAATCGAAACTGTATTTCGATTAATTGCACAGCTCTACAATGGTGTTTATCAAATTGCACTAAATACAAGAGCACAGAGCTGGTTCTGAAGTTCTCTTTTGCCTTTCACTATCACTTAGCAACATACTCACCACCAAGTGATGGTTTCATGTAACTGGAGTGGACCTGGGGTGTGACCAAATGCTCAAAACATGCAAGTTGGCCAGATTTCTCCACAGTGAGATTGTTGTATCGATGCACACAAATGTTTGGGTGCCATTAATGTCACGTCAAATCTTCCAACCAAACATTTAACGCTACATTATGATTATCCTTCAAGCTTGACCATTTCAAAATACTGTAGCTTGGCCAACACTTTTTCAAATGCGGCTTTCCCAATTCTCTTGCCCAACTCAACACCCTAAACAAGAAGTCACCTAAGCCAAGCTTCAGTAATTACCTCCACAGTTCACCACAGGGGTCTAATATCCATTGCCTCTTGACTATTTTTGGAGTGGCGGCCACGCGTGAATGATGATTTATAAAAAACCTTTTTTACAGTTCTGACATTTCGGTGAAACAAGCAAGGGTCTGAACTTTCCATCTGGTGCTACCTGCCTCCTGTTCCCACCCTCCCTCAAAGTCCTCCACTGTCCTTGAGCCCGGCGTCACGCTTTGATCAGAGCTCTTTAGGGAAAGGGCAGCAACCCACAAGATTAATGCTTTCCCAGGGCATATTACAGCCCAGCGCCAGCTAGCCTAATCACTATCAACAGCTTATTGTTGATGCAGAGAGTGTGCGAAGCTGCTTACCAACACGACTGCCACCAATGTCATATTCGCAGCGCTCCCCGCAGGGCACTTAGCAGCACGGTTCCTTGGTGCATTAATGTTTGCGAGTCTGATGAAAGGAGGATGAAAGCAGAGAGGAAGAGAAGTTCTATCGCTCCACCTCATCGTGTATCGCTCTTCTGTAACTGAAGTAGTGTGATGTGTACATATTGCCCGAAATTATGCAAGTGATGAAACCGTGAAGGTTTTCAAACACATTTATTTTTTAGATCCTCTTCCGAGTAATTAAGTAATTACACTCTTTGTTCTTTGTTTATAAAAGTAATAACTAATTTACATAGAGATTTTGATGATTTACGGGTAGCAAACGAAAGACTTTACATTGATTCTTGAGTGCTGGGACTAAAGCAACTGCTCAAATAATTAATGAATCATAGTTTGGGTGCAATTTCCTTTTAATTTTAAGAATTAACAAATCTAAGATTGACTTTAATAAATGATTGAAGATCACAGGATGGTTTCAACTGATTTTTGGTTCATAGATGAATCGCCACCAAACTGAGATGTTTAACATATTTTGCATATCACATGTATTAAAGGTGCTGTAGGGAACTTTTGTAAAAAAATTTTTTTTACATATTTATTAAACCTGTCATTATGTCCTGACAGTAGAATATGAGACAGATAATCTGTGAAAAAAATCAAGCTCCTCTGGCTCCTCCCAGTGGTCCTATTGCCATTTGAAGAAAGTCATCCGCTCCCGGTAAAAAACAACCAATCAGAGCTGCGGTCCGTAACTTTGTTTGTGTTCAAAATGTAGAAAAATTAACATAATAAGCGAGTACACCATGAATCCATTTTCCAAACCGTGTTTTTAGCTTGTCCTGAATCACTAGGGTACACCTATAATAAGTGTTTATATTCGGACTATTTTAGATTGCTTCGGGGGTACCGCGGCGGAGTAACCCAGTACCTTTGTGATTCTTCAAAGACATAAACAGAGAGAAGTAGTTACAGCTACGATGTTCTTCAGCAAGACGCAAGCAGTTCTGTTTATTAACCGCTAGAGCGTCAAAGTTCCCTACTGCAGCTTTAAATATATGCTATTAGTTAGTGCTATTTTCTTGTGTTGGCATTTACTAAAAGGGGCATAAAATGACAAATTAACTAAGACTTTTGACAAATACACAACCCTTTAAAAATCTGGAATAACTACTCTTATACTCACCAAGGCTGCATTTTTTTAAAGCATATAATATAGAAAAACAGTAATATTATTACGATTTAAAATAACTGCTTTCTATTTTAAGGTATTTACAAATGTATTCATGTGATGGGAAAGCTGAATTTTCAGTGTCTTCAGTGTGACGTGATCCTTCAGAAATCATTTATCTGAAATATATTTGTAATATTGTAATTGTCCATAGTCACTTATGATCAAATGAATGTCCTTGCTTAAGAAAAGTCACTTGATCCTTCAGATAAAATCCCTATATAACAATTTAATGTCATCATTTTCATACAAAAGAGAAAATCTCTGAAATCTAGAAATCTCAGAAATTTAGCCTGATTTAAAAAGTTTAGCTCATAATAATATTTTCTGTTTTCAGTGGTACGGGTAGGTTTTCATGGGAAATTAGAGTATGCTGCCGCGTCACGTCTGTAAACATAAAAACATTGTCCTGGCTAGGCTATCGCATGTGAGGATCCTGCAGGATCCTGCATGTCTTTTATAGCCTTTTTATACAGCAGCTAGAATAATTAAATGTATTATTTTGGTGGCGGATTATAATCCAGAAAGAATGATGTATTTATGAAACATGTGAATTAAAGTCCAGTTTAAAATGTGCTTCTGATCAGAGATAGCCTGGGATTCGCAAAATTTATATTTTAAAGATAACCAGTTCAAATGGAGCATAATTTGCTTTATTGTTTAAAATACTTAATATGAAATTCGAATGGTGTGACAATTAGACTGTACAGAAATTGATATCTACATGCTAAATGCTAATGTTGTTAACATTAATAATTTGAGAATAAAGTGTAACAATTACAATCATTTGCATGGTTTGATGTGATATGAGCTAACCGATCTTTAGATTAAATTGGTAGCAGGATATACTGTAATGCTTTTTTCCTTAGTTGGTCAGAACAAACGTGGCAGACTTGTGTTCAGATGAAAATATAAGTGGAAAATTCTTATTTGGGTCACATATTCCAAGATGTAGGCTAGAATCTGTGATTGCAAAGTACAGTAAATATCCACACCGGTCTGGTGACTGACTGTTACACATACTCCTCAAAACTTTAGATTCATCCGCGCTGGAGATGTGCCGCCCACCACCCACGCAAGGAAGATAATTCCACAAACAGCTGCAATTTCAGGTTTTCAGACTGAGATGGCGACAATGAGGCAAAACTTACAGACTGCAGCTTTAAGTAAACAAAGTAGAAAACCAATGGCACTGATTCTTAAAACCCATCAGTGCTGATAAACTGTGTTGACAGTTTAGTTGATACCAGTGAAAACAGTAATTTATTATTAGGAGGAATCATTTGACAGATGATGCGCACAGGCTGGATAACACTGAGCAGCAAGTAATAGAGTGCAAAATTATATTCTGAGTGCGTCTCTGTCTACGGTACCTCCCCCTGCCCTTGTTTAAGGTTACTGCTGCTAATTTGCACCTGCGCAGGAGTTATAAACCAATTACATGACTGAGTGCTGTGGGAAGCCAGTAGGTGCTAACCCTTGAGCAAGGGTCAATACCGTGTCTATTTACAAGCTATAAGGAATATTGGACTCAGATATATTAGGCTGGTATTGGAAGAGTATACAATTACTCCAACACAAAGTTTTAATCAAAAGAATTACAAATGTTAAGAAACCTTATTGTCATTTATTTTTCTCTTAAAGGGGTACAGTATGAGATGCAATTTTAAGTTTTCCTTTGTCTTTGGAGTGTTACAACCTGTTTTTGCATAGATAAGATCCTTAAAGTTGCACGGTCTAAAATCTCAAACCCAAATAGTTATTCTTTATAAAAGGTAAGACTTGTCCATGCCCTCCTAAAACGGCTCATTTAAACACGCTCCCACATCTATGTCAATGTGTGGGAATATTTGCATAACACGACTAGAAATCAGTGGTTAAGTTGTATTTACAACACTGTCCAAGTTGACTGCCTCCCCCCTAATTATCATTGTCACCCCGTCCCTTAATCACCGCCCTTGACCAGGCTCCCGACAGGAGTGGGCATGTGAGAGAGGAGGGGTGCTGGTAGAGCCAGGGCTGGCGGCGTGTGATGGGGCAAACCTGATATAATTGAAGCCTCATCACCGCCGCTGTTTAAATGCCGAGCGCACCTCTCCTTGAGAGACCGGTCCCTTCCCTCTGCATGCACTCTGGTGTCCTCGTGGGTCCAGGAAGGGTGCCTGTCGTGTGCTCCTCCAGCCACACCCAGAACAGTTCAACCCAAATATTTGAGTATGTAGCTCAGTTTACGGAGGGCTGTTTCCTGAACTTGAAAGAGTACAATGCCGGCTGTGCACAAACTGTTTCTATAAGTTAGGGCAATTCTAAATTTGCAAGGGCAGTCTGGCACTTCTGACTCACATCCAGTAAGTATGTTTTCATATTTAAAGAATTTGCCACTGACTATTCAAATGCAAATTTTGAGGAGTTTAGAGAAGCACTTGTTGTTTGTTATTTCTCCGATCACGAGTGCAGATATGGTTTTATTTTTGCGCGGTACAATGCAACGCAAAGCATAAAAAGATTATGAATGGAGCAATGATGCTTAAAATTCAGCTTTGCCAACACAAGAAAGCAATAATAAATTATATTTTACCAGCCCATATATTAAAGTAGTTGTTTTCAAAAAATATTGCAAAAATATTTCTAAATATCACAGTTTTTACTGTATTTTTTATAATAATGTCCCCACTGGATGCAACAAATGCCTCATTTATAATAGGTTTTATTGTTTTTGTCTTGCGTGCTGGGACAGTATGTTAAAGGGGCGTAACATTTCTGTCACACTTTTGATTTATTCAGCCATTCAGCGTACACCTCGCTTTTCAGAATGATGAACTTTCTAAAAATTGATGCATTTCAGAAAGGTGGGGCATAGAAGAGCAACAATAATGTACAGTACATGGAAAATAATTTACATTGAAAATATTTTGATGTGTTTTTTGCACCTTAAACTGCATGAAACATTATATTACACCAAATACACAAAATTATTTTCTTTTTAGCAACATCGTATGACCCCTTTAAGAAGCTCTGATGCATACATGCAATAATTTCAGCACAATAAAGCCATTTGCACGGAGCCTTTTCTCCTAGCTGTAAATTTATTATTAGCAGAAACAATTTCCTCTAGATAGCAGCATGAGTCTGCAATGAGTTACACCACTCTAATTTTTTCCATAATCCTATTTTCAGTTATCAAAAAGATCCTGCTAGGTGATGCAATGCCTTCTACCAGCCAAAATGATCAAAACCGGATAACTTTTTCTAGGGTGTATATTGAATTAATTTCTATGAATACACTCTGAAGCATCTGAAATAAGTGATTAAAATGACAGGATTTAAAAAAATATCCTGAACGGTAGTTCAAAGTATTTCCATAATTTTTTTTACCATTTTTTTATTCCACAACAACACATTAAACTGATCAAATGTAGCAAAAAAGACATTATTTGTTAGATGAGTTCGATTCAAATAAATGCCATTTCTATTCACCACAGAATCCTGACTGGGAAAATGTTTTCAACATTTAAAGTGATAAATATTTCTTAAATTAAGATGTTTTTTGAGCACCAAATCAGAATATTACAATCATTTCTGAAGGATCATCTGACACTGAAGAATGGAGTAATGATGCTGACAATTCAGCTTTGCCAACACAAGAATAAATTATATTTTACTAGCTCATATATTAAAAAAGTAGCGGTTTTCAATTGCAAAATAATTTCTAAATATCATTGTTTTTACTGTATTTTTTTTTATCAAATGCACCACTGCTGAGCAAAAAAAAAAGACTTCTTTTGAAAACATTTTAAAAAAAGTTATGTATAGTTATTCCAGAAGTATTTTAACACCAAAGCGACATTTTTGCATTACATAAAAAAATATCAGTGCTAACAATGCTAATGCAAATAATAATGCTAGACCTTTTCTTGGAATCAACTTTACTTTACTTATTCCTTTTAATAGACATAAATGTTATACTACTTTTGACAAACTGCAAGTGTCCAAATATGTTTGTTTTCAATTTAAATCTCCTTTGCTTAAAATAAGTGGCACTTAATTTTTTACCCTCTCGATTTGAAATGCTGCAACATCTACACTTCCTCTCTATCCTGGAGAGAAATATCTGGTAAGTATATAGACCGTCCTGCCAACGGCCATTAAAAGGAGAAAAACGTATTACTTTTTACTGTCATTTTGTACACATCAACGCTTGAATTATCCCCAGATAGCATTTAATGTCAGATATCCAAGTCAAACTCATAAAACCATGTTCTAACATGACGTTTTAAAAGTTAAAGGCCCATGTAACAGCTTCCCACAAGGAGCTGCCAAGCCTGAGCAGAGAGCTTTAACCCCTTTCGTTTGCCAAAGAGCAACACACCAGAAAGAGCAAGAGATCACGGAACAGCGATAAACAGTTTGTGCAAATGTGGAACAAGTGAATGAACATGCCATTTTTGGCAGAGCCGGGGTTTGATACAAGGGCAATGACTGAAAGGAAAGCTGAGCGAGAGAGCGGCCAAGGATGAGAGGCCTATATTCTTCCCCCCTCCTCCCATGCGATAATCTTCAACTGTGATGGAGTGAATTAAATTTAGATTAGACCTCATGCTTGACCTAGTCACTTTCAAGCCATAAAAAGAGACTGTGGTAACCCGACAAGGGAGAGAGAGAGATGGAAAGAGTGAGAGGGCTGATGTTGAGAGGAAAAAAGGTTTTCGGAAAGAGAAAGATGCCTGTCCCAACACAATCACCCCAGAGACAGACCTCCTGCCAGGGCTTTGCATCAAGCCAGGGTGTTAGACACTACTGAAATCATGGCCAATATGCTAAGGTCTTAAAGAGCTAATTCAGTCTGTTTTGTTTGCATAAACTGTTTTACCAACTGGGTCTTTCTGTTTCTTCACTCGGTAATCGTGTAATATTGTTTGCTAGACACCTGTGTAATGAATAATTAGACTTACCGGTGGTTGAAATCTAGTTAAATCAGACATTTGTAGTCATTTCTATTTCTCTAAAGGTTCCCAGTAGCAGGGAGCTAAATTCCTCAAAAGTTTTTCATGAAAAATTATGCACCAGACAGTTCGAAATAGACCTTGTGTTTGACGTGCTGCCCTTAATTTAAGGACATATTCAGATGTATTACACCAGGCGCTGTGACCCTCAACCCAACCTGCACAGCATTTAAAAAGCGGTGTGCCAGAAGAGGAGGTGATGCATAATGTGTGTAAAAGCCAGTGGGTTAGATAAGCAGTCTTCTTTCAGGAGAGGAAAAGGTTTACAAATAAAATGATTTTTTTTTATTTCTTTTTTTTTATAAATAAATAAAAAGCCTGACACCATGCCAAAACAGGGTTTGTATCTGACCTCTTTAGCAAGCTCTTAAAGCACAACGAATAGCATTGTCACAAATTTAGGTGTGAAATCCTGAATGCTTAAGTAGGCCACTCACAGGTGTTGGAGAAGATAAGCCCTGTCCTTTCCCTGCATTTTAAACGATCCTGCTCAAAATATGAGGGGAGACACATTTTCCCACGCAGACACTGTCAATCATCCCCCACCCAGATGGAAAATTTGCGTGGGGTTGACATTTCAAAGCTGCTATTGCTCAAGACTAAATAAAGAATAAAGATACCTGACAACCGGCAGATTCGAGTCAGAGGTCACCTGTGATTCCTCAAGGACCTGCCATCTTCACTCCTTACACCACTTTCACATTAAACCTTTGGTATGCCGTTTCTCTAATAGTATCACCTAGCCGAACTACAAAAATAAAGGTAGTTTTCAAATAACCTTTGCAGACCTTTAGCCTCCCTCAACTCAAACATCACAAACACATCTCTCACAGTTTTATAAAAGCGAAGCTATGTCTCAATAAGTAAAGTAGGTTACTTTCAATTACATGTCCAACACCTTTGGAATAATTTTAACTTGGGGTTTAGCTAGTCAAGACACTTGACAAGAAACAAGTTTGTCATATTAATTGAAACTCAATCTAGTAAAACGTCTGCCAGTGTTTATCCTAGTTTTACTTTGTTGTCTGTCTCTGAATGTTTTAGCAAGTCTTCAAATTTTGGCTTGCTGTAATATAATCAGATTTTCTCCTTCCACACTGAATAAACACCCTCTGGTTTACTCTGCTATAAAAAATATATATAAAAAATCAGTGTTTTGTCATTCATAGTAAAAGCTTTAGACTTTTTGGCCTTTCAGTTCAATGCACACATCCAAAGGCAGCGTTCACCACTCAATGAAGCTCTAAGACTAGGGATCATTGACAATCTGGCTGAAGTTTTGGGGACCATCAACAAATTCCATGTAAAAATGCTTCTGAAAATCCATGTCGTCTTTAATTATGGGCTGATGTCTGTTCTCCGTGCCAGACAATACAATCAGCTGGCTTTTAGTGAAGTGTGCAAGGCGCACAAAAACAATAACAGCTGACAACTCAGGAATTATCACATGACAGTAAACCGTTAAGTTCAATAAGTTACTTTAAATAAAAAATGCAAGCAGGAGCTGAACAATTTAACATGAGCCAGTGTCTTTATCTACATGACATCCATGTCAAGTTATGTGATCAATTATTGAGCAAGAAAAGAGCTTGTGGAGGAATAGAACATTGGATATTTAAATTGTTAGGACAATTAAAACAGCTGTAGTTAAAGGCCTCGTCTATTCTTAAGCAAGAATATTCCAAGCTAATATAAAATTGTTGAAGATTTGTACAACAGACATACAGTAAATATGCACAGAAGGGTTTGTATATTATACTGAAACTAAATATGAAAGTTATATATATATATATATAAAAAAAATCATTTCCATTACTTGAAATAAAATAAACTAACTGAAATAAAATTAAATTAATTTTCATTTAGTTGAACTTGATTCACTAAAATAACTCAAATCAAAACTGAGAAAAAAAAGATTAATTAATTTTAAATAAAAAAAAATTCAACATATTAATGCAAATTATAATAGCATGTCAATATAACTTACATATATGGTGTTTTTGTGCCTGTGAAGCAGCAGAGTGAGAATGTGTTTTTTTTTTTTTTAACAAAAAATTTCAATACAGCATTGGCTAACATACAACCCAACGCCTTAAAATGCTTTCTATGAATGCAGCTCACTGGGTTTTTGCACTCAACAAATTCGGTTAAAATTTTTGCCTGTTGAGCTCCACATGACATATTTTTCCCAATGCCCTTCAAGACTAGAGTTTGAAAACACATTTCAGAGAGACTAGAAAATTGAGTGAGATGACCCATATTTCTATTAAACAGGTTGATATGAGAAAAGACTTTGGCTATAATGGTCACCTTCATTTATTTGTGCCAAGGCCAGAGCCTTCCTCACTCCAATAAAATATTAGCTACACTCCATCTTTGAAGATCACACATATACATTACTTAATAAACCATTAATGTTTGTCATTACATTATACAACAGATCGAAACAGGGCTTTATTATATATATATTTAGATCCCATGTATGCTCTTAGAAGTTCCTTTCTTACGAAAGCAGCTTACGGGGGAAAAAAACTGACATTATTTATGCACATTATATAAAAGCCTTCCACAACAGCTTAAATCTAATCATTTGGACTATTCATACTGGATGGCAGGGGATAATCACTTCTGATAATGTCAGACTGTGAACAAAGATCTGATAAAAGCAAAGGTAAAGCCCCAGAGGAATTAGTGAACATTTAAAGTCTTTTCTACCAGCATTAATATAGGTCAGTCATGTTTGTTCTGTGCTTTACGGAATTCGTATTTTTCTCTCTCTCCTTTTTTTTTTTTTTAAAACATCAACCATAAATCTGGGTGTACTGGTGGTGGTGAACTTCATTTCTTAAGAAATTAATTTAATGCATTTTTGAATTATATATACTGTATAAGGTTCATCAATTTACAGGTATTATATTAAAACTAATAGAACATTTACTGTGTACATGTAATATAAAACAATTTCACACCTTAATGGGAAAATTTTACATTTTTTAATAAACTGGATGAATATGCATAAGTATGCAAGGGTTAAAAATGCAAGGGAACTAGAAATCAATTTGCAAAATTAATACTTAAAAAAAAACACATTGAACTAATTAAATGGTTCTGTTGTGTTTTGAATTTCATTGAATAAGAATTCTGCACATTTCTCTTCCTGTCATTCCAATCCAAATTCCAATCCAACATCCTGGAGGGTGTGAATAATTAAACTCAAATTCACACTTACGAATTGAAAAGCATCCAGTTCCTACATTTTAACTCTGACCAACCAGCTCAGTGCTGTAATACAGTAGCCTAAATACAAAGCAGTGTCACATCCAGTTGTGTATTTCTCTGCTAATGCCTCGTCATTGATCTCAGAGTACATTTATATTGAACTGTTGTTTCACTATTTACAGGCAAACAACTGAAAGACAAATATTCATGAATTACTGTAATTACAAAGAAAATGGGCTATTTTAATTGTATGTGTTCTGAAGATGTGATCTCAAATATAAGGTGCACCAATAGATCAGAACAAAAAACAACAATAAAAAAAAAAAACACAGATATAATTATAATTCGGTCTGAAAAAGCTGTCTGGGATGATAATTATAGGCTGAAGGTGGGTTTCTGGGAAGACGGCTGTAAATTCACCAAACAAGAGCACATCCACTACAGAAGGGATAAATAAGAGCGTCTGGTTGATGCTTTCTTCTCATAACAGAGCTGCACGAGAAAGGGTCACCTAAAACCAGAGCATTAGGCCGAGTGTGTGTCTGGTATTTCCTGCACTAATGGAGGGATTTTTTTTTTCATTGAATATAAATAAATAAATACATAAAATGGTACACTATATCTCCTCATTATTTCTCCTCTAAATAATTTTTTTGTCATACATAAAAGGCTTTTTTTCCCAGGTTTCCGACAGATCTAAGGACAAAGTGATGCTAAAGTGTGCCACCAATCCATGGTTCATCCATGCTCAGGAATTGAGTGAAAAAAAACAACAAAAAAACATTGCGACTGATTAATTTACACTGGCTTATGGACTAATTGTGAAATGGACAATTATAGCACATATGACAGAATGGCATTACCATAGCTTTATACATTTTATTATAACTGAATCTTAAATGTTAACATGTTAAAATATCAGTTTCCACAATTTAGGTCTACAGCAGGGATAGGCAACTCCGTTCCTGGAAGGCCACTATCCTGCAGTGTTTAATTAGGGTTGGAGCTAAACTCTTCAGGATAGTGGCCCTCCAGGACTGAAGTTGCCTATCCCTGGTCTACAGATTAGACTGTCTGGATTTATTATTAATAAATACTAAAAAAGCAATGCAAATATATCTGAGTAAAAGGTAAAACTAACTTGATACTAGATGTCAAACTTCAAAATGTTTACAAGGATTAAGAATTCAAGAACATCAGCACAAGCCATCAATTCATAACATTTGGATCATGAATATTAATGAGGTAACGTTACTGGAAAAGACCCATGTCATGACAGGATCATTCATCTTTTCTTTTGAGATCATATAAAAATACTGAGCTCTAGGGTTGCACAATTAGTTTAATTGCAATTGCAATTACAATTATGGATGCCACGATTACATAAACGTTCAAAACCACAATTACCAAAATAAATAAACAATTAAAAATGCCTACTTGCATTATTCTGTGTGCTTAAGAGGTGTTTTCAGTGCGGGGTTTAACAAACTCAAACACACTGGATAAATGACATTTTGTCTAACTGATAGTCTCGTAGCAACTTGACGGTGTTTGTTCCTGAATGAATTAACCGAAATAATTTGGTTCAGTCGCAATTACTCACTTATTAAGAGTGACTTACTGCCACCTACTGGTGGTTTAAATTTAACATTTAATATAAGTTTTTTTTTGGTTTATTATTTCACATAGTAGTATTAAAAGTTTTATGTCTTTAGTTTTATTATATTTATAAAGAAAGATAGTCTGTACCGTTTTTTTTTCTTTCTGAAAAACACGAGCGGCTGGAGGCATGACGTGTGGGCGGAGCTAAAGAATCACGAGCGCGAATAGGCTTTTGCATTGAAGGCGTCTGGAAGCTGTGACATTACCGTGAGGGAAAAAAACATCTTCCAAAACAAAACATGGCTAACAGTCAGATTCAACCGTTTATTTATGATCCAGAATCAGATCCCGAGGATGAAATTGAACAAGAGCAGCAGCAGCAACGACTACAGCAGGACGTCTCTATGTGGTATGTATTGAAACTGTATATATTTGCTTAGCGGTTTTGGAAAATGACTAAGTTCCACTTTATGTCGTCTTGATGTGCTTACGCGCTGATAGCTAAGTTAACAACACAGAGATATTTGAAGCAGTTTTACTCACCGCATGCGGTTCCAACACACGATCATGACCCTTTTTCGTTGAGACTGCATCATCCTTAAGAAATATAAACGATACACAAATCCGGCGTCAAACTGGGCCTTGTTTGTAAAACAAGCATCTTCGAAATGCAGGGAACAAACAAAAACACTTGCACAACTCCGTTGATGCTCTGTAAAAATAAACTCCATCCACTGGTCCCTTAATGCTGTTTTTTTTTTTTTTTTGGTAATCTGTGCAGGGTTGTCTTGCCCTGGCAACCAAAAACACACTTCTTTTGTGACAATTCGGTCTCGCTCTGATCAGTGAATTGCTCTGCTATACAGGAGCGTGCGCTCTTCCGGCAGAAGTGCCCTTAGGACCCAAGGAAATTCCGCTCCATCTTTTTCAAACTTTCCGAAACTTGTGACAAACCCGAAGGAGTATTTTTGGAACAGAAATACTCCTTCAAACGTACAACTTAATTTTTGAAACTTTGTCCATGTTTAGCATGGGAATCCAACTCTTTAACAGTGTAAAAAACTCAGTATGCATGAAATAGCATTTCACCCCCCCCCTCCCCTTTAATGTCAAGCGCTGTATGTAAATAAGTTCCTACCTAAAAATAGTTGTGTTATTTAGCCAGGATGCAGAAGCTCTGCTTAAAATAGAAATCATGTTTAATTCTAAGATTAAAGGCACAATCACTTTCCCAAATATTCTACAGTACTGTAATAATGCTAAAATGTGGGGTTTTAATAATGTTAGTGGTCTTACACAATTTTAAGATGTAGGCTAGAATATTAAACACCTGTTTGTATTGAATAAACAAAAGTTTGTGAATGGTAGTATATATACAGTATATATGTTTTTTTTTTTAACATCCCAGAACAGCTTCATATTTAAATTATTTAGTCTTCAATCAGATGAGAATATGGCTATTAAATATACTACTTGTGTTAAGTAAGAGTTTTGTGTATTTTTAGACAGAATTTTGTGTGTGTGTGTGGGGTGGGGGGGGGGGGGGGGGTGGGGGGTTTCAAGAAGAAATCATGCATGTCAAAGACAGGTAGATGCAGTACACCAGTCAGGGCCAAGTTGGCCAGCAAATTAGCCCTGAACAACACACAGTCTGTTTGGAAAATAAAATAACTTGATGACAATCATTGTCTGTTTAATGGTTTTTATTTATAAAAAGAAAGATGCGTTGTCCAGGTACTTGTGCAGTGCCATTTTTATGTCATCCAACTTGTGTTGGGTCACTTGAATTAAATTAACAAAAAATCTCACTGTTCCTTTTTCTTTTCCAGTTCTGATATTAGTAGGTTTTGAAAGATTTTCTAACATCATCCTACAGCTTCAACTTAGAGTCTGACGTGTGGCCGCTTCAAATAGAAATTCTCTGTATGCTGAGATTTGCCGAGAAAAAAGAATCATAATAAAGATACATGGTGTGCTTGTACTATCCGTGCAGCTTCAGACATAAAATCTCCTCATTATGACATACTTAATGTGGGCTCCTTCTGTTTTGTTAGGAGCCGAATCTTTTTCAAGGTCTGTTCCGAAACCAATGGCAAACCTGCTTTCTGACAACCCCAACACCCCCAGCACTATTAGCAACCAAGCATGTCATAGCCGGTGATGCAGTCTCTACTGACACATTCATAAATCTGCTAGTGGAAAGCCAAGACTTCACTTCCATCTCAAGCATTTTACAATCCAGGCAGAAGCACATCCACAAATTTATGCATGCCATGAATTTGTGTAACAGCAGTGAACCGGCAAGGTTTTCTTTTTTTGTTTTTTTGGGCGTGCATTAAATGGGTGTTTGTGAAGTATAAGTCCCTGCTACGCTAGCATGCTTAATTGTCATAACATCATTTTTCTGTCACATGGCATTCATGGCACAGGTGAGTGGCTCAAAAGAGAGCCAATAAGCAAAGATAGCTGCTTGAAAAATCTAATATTTCCAGGAGGCAAGCGGATTATTCTCAAAATAGGGTGACAAAAATGTCTCGTTTTTTTTTAGCCATGAAAAAAGATTTCAACCAGTTGCTCCATTCAAAGCCAAAATTCAGCACAACACGCATACACTTTGCTTATTACACATAAAGGGACATGCAGCAGCACACAAATATTAAAAAAAATTACATTCCGCCATGTAAATAGTGAACACACCATGGTGCGAACACAACTGTCTTTTAAAGGGGATGGGATATAAGACTTTGGTTTATTGCACGTTACGCCCAAAAAACACTCATAACTCATTAAGAGAATAGGGACAACCTGTTTAGGCCATGCGCCCGGGCACGCCGAACATTTTCCTCTTCGTTAAACTAGCAAAAGTGTATTTGGACACGCCCTGAGTGCACTTGTGTTTTATACCATGCACTTATTTCGTTAAAATAGGGCCCTTAGTCTGAGGGCACCTATTGTTGAGCAAGTAATGTAAATCCAAATTTCTCTAAATCTGTTCCAATGAAATCTAAATGTTGGATGGTTCAGAGTAAGTCAATTTTCATCAAAGTTTTATTTATGGATGATCTATTTATGTTTATTTTATAGAATAAAGTATAATTTATTGATTTCAGTCTGATCAGTCATGCATTTTGAGATTATATTTACAGCATTTCAGTAAATTTAACTGCCACTTAGGTGAACCACAAATGCAAAAATAAAAGACTCTAGAAATGAAATGTTAAGGATAACTCATGAACACCCTGAACCACCTGTGACTCACTTCTACACTTGCATCACATTGACCAGTTGATGCATGTGGATGAACCGGGTCACCCAGAGTGAGAAAGCAAATCAAATAAAGTAGTAATGATGAATGAATTGAATCTGCCAAAGGAAAAAATTACTTTGTTCAACAGCCAGAGACGGAGAGCACAGTCTACCTTCTGTACAGTCAAAACACAGAGATTTTTTTTTTAGTGGAATGCTCTCGGTTACATTTATTTAGCTTACAAATTGAGCAGGGCCAAACCGTTCTTTGCCTTCCTCTGAACAGGTGAGCTCAGGCATTTAAATGTCTATTCATTAAAACATCTTTGAGCTCTTCACTGACACCTATACAAGGAAAATGACCTCCATGCCTCAGATGTTAAAACAGTGCAGGTAGGTTCTGCGAATACACAGATTAGTTCTGAGCAGATTATTCCAACTGAAGCACTCTTCACTTGTCATATCTACCGGTACTTAAATTTATGTACTGTGAACAGAGTTGCTAGAAATATAGGAAGAATGCAGCTAAAAGCAGTTTAACGTTTCTTTTATGGATGGGGGATATGTTCCTCACACTCGCATGGCTGAAAGATTGTTTGCGTTTCATCTCCATGTCTCGTGGTAACTTCTTTTGGTTTCAAAATCCATTACAGACCTGACAAATCCGTTACGAACCCTTGGAGAATTTTTCATCTGCAAAAAAAGTTTGAGAGATACATTATTTCTCCTTCTGACGGTTGACGGATTATCATCAGGCGCTCAAAACGACAGTTGGGAAGTGTCACGTTGAAGATTCATGCAAAGAGCTTAACTGAAATGTAACAAACAACCATTTACAGCAGCTCTATTGAAATAGTAGACACCATCGCATTTGTCCTGCCAAGACCTGTCCCAACTACAACTGGTTTGAAGGGAATGTTTCTCCCTGTTTGATCCCCCGCAGGAGAGCGGAGCGAGAAAATGTGCGGTGACATGGTGGGAATTGAGTCAGGTTGTTTTGGGCGCCTATTGTGGTGATAATGCACAGCCCGAAAAATGATCTCCAATGGAGACGGACGCACTGAGCCAAACAAGACAGGACAAATACTGGGCTAAATACACATCAGATGACAAAATAAGAGATATGTCCTGAAGAAAGGAAGTGACAAATGGAAAATTTCAGCCAAGTCCAACGTAAAACTGAAGATTAAGTAATTTCACAAAAGGAGAAGCATTTACTGACAAGAACTAAACAAACATCTGCTATTAGATGGCTTGTAGTAACGTTAATAGTGAATCAATTATAAATGTATTATATATATTTTTTTTAAGTATATGGAGTATATGATATGCATTTAACATTCATAATTTGCTTTTTAATGCTATAAAGAAAATTAAATATAAAATATAACACTGCATTGTAAACCCTGAATGCCAAATGCAATAATTGATTCAAATATAAGCTATTTTAATACATAAATGATTATGTTGAAACATTATATGTTATACATTTATATAAAAAGTAATTCATATGGTTAATAAAACTATTTTTAAACTAGCATTACAGTAACTTGCATTACAGTACTAACTTACATTAGTATATTAAACTGGAATATTTAAAGTGTGCTAAATTGTAACAACAAATTTTGTACTTAATGCACTTTAAGTCTGACGGAAGATATACTTAAGTATATTTGATTGTGGAACTATTGCATATATACTTCAGGGACACTTTAAATATCCTGTGTTTAAAGATCAAAGTTCAAAGATCATACAATCCTCATCAACAGTAACATTAAACACATTAAGAAATGTGCATTGTGAACAAGTAGTACTCTAAATTAAGTTTAACTAGAATATTTACACCAGTAAGTCTCAAGCAATATGTCAGTAAATATGAAATTTAAACTATACTTAGTACGAATAAACGCATTTAAAAATATAACTTTTTTTTTTACTATGGAGGAAAGTCTCTTTCTGTGGAACTAAGAAGGTCAGCATGTAAGCCTCCATCCTTTTTTGCCATGTGCTGACCGAGTTGAATCCATTGCACACAAGTGAGGTATATTTCTGCACGCCTTTGTAAACCAAAGGTGTTCTGAGCTGTGCTTATCAATGGCCAATGAACAACAGTTCTGAGGACAGATAACAAAGGATGTCCCACCAGGGTTTAGATACAAGGATGGAGCATTGGTTTCCTCTCTGCTTTTGAAATTCAAAAGATCACATTTCAAAAGGAAGGGGTGAACAAAAGGGTAGGATGAGGTGGTCTTTAAAGCAGTGTGTCAGCAGGTGGAATGCAAGGGCAAGGATGGGTCATCGCTTCGCCACCACCGGCTATATGTCTGTTCCTGATCACAAAAAAGGGGACTAAATATAGATACGCAGATGATTCAAATCAGAAGAGTCATCCTCATGGCATACACCGTCACACAGGGAATTAATATTCTTGCTAAAACTGATCAGGCGTACACCTTATGACCTCTGACCTTTAGGGCTGGACAGGAAGACGAGTGTGTTTCATCAAAATAACAAGTGTGGACAAGGTGACCTGACTTTTAAATAGCAAAACACACACACACATTTCCACTATTGTCCACCTTTGAGGTTAAGAGGCCTGAATTAATGAGCTACCTGGTTTGAATGCAAGCGATGGAGAGAGAGGTAATAAAAACTGGCCTACTGGTTTTCAAAATCCACAAAAGCAGGCAGTAACTTTTTATTTGCTTTTAGACCTGGTATCCACGTGTTGCTCTCATAAATGTATTTAGCAGCCACAAGTACATAAACAACCACCAACATGAGGTTTGTGTTGACAGAACCCTTATGGAGACATTAAGCAAATAAAAAGATATTTGCTTTTTACATCAAACCCAAGATGGTAAGCTGAATCACATTATGTTTTAAGTTAAACAATGTGCAAACACGCCAACACCATCCAGCTACGATGCTTCTGCAGCATAAGAGAAACTGAAATACAACTGCTCTCTTGATTCATGTCCTGTAACAACTCACCTAATGAACAACACCTAAGAAACCCAAGAGAATCCCTCAACAAAGCCACTGGAAGTGGTTCTCTGCGTGAGGCTAACAGACAAGCACCTGCGGAAGCGCCCATTCAAACAGGGCAGTGAGAAAACCAACCTCCACGCTCATTACAAAGAGGGGTGGCAATATAAACATTTACCTTGCAGGGCTGGGTTCGAATGGAATCCCTGTGTGTCCACCATCGCAGCTACACACTCTCCCTCGTTCTCTCCCCCAGTGAGGTGGCTGACAGGAGAATTGGATATCTAATAGGTTCCCATGTAGCTCCGTCTCCCTCTCACGAGTTCGGCTCTAAGGAGGATTTCCTCTCATGTTGACAAATTAGCATAAGCTGCTTCCTGGCTCACCTGTACTCATCCTACTTGTTTGGCACCTCCTCCACCCCGCTGCGCTGCCTGCACCTGAAACTGGACACACCAGCTCCAAAATGTACTCTGTGGCATGTTGGAGCAATTACTTAATTTGAAAAACGATTTAATTACACCTCCTGGGATGCTACAACGCCCAAGCTCTTTATTGTTGAGATTTTAGACTGCCTGTGAAGTAATTGCAACTTTTAAATGGCAATTTTAAGACACGAAGACAAGAAATAACCATAAAACTAGAGCTTTTTGTCCCCTAAGGGGAATAGAAACCCCATTCTGACTTTATCTTTGCCTTGTAAGCAGATACGACAATGAAGCCAATGTGGAGTGGAACCCGATGGCATGAATCATCGACGTTCTGCTTTGTTTAGTCTTCAAATTTACTTTCATAAGGCTGAAACAGTACAAATGATGACAAATGGCTCCGAGAGAACAATGACAATTAGAAAACAATCGTTTTGTTTATTTTTGTCATCATAAAAAATGTATGCGATTTTAAGAATGATTAATGGATAAGACCAACAAATGACGTGATAGAACCGCAGTTGCTGTACTAAAAAAATAAATAAAACAAAGAAGAAAGAAGCTAGACCACTTAATTAATGTGATGCTCATTTGTTTGCTGAAAAAGGCAAACAAAACACACCATTATCAATCCTGTAATCTGTTACGATTACCTAAAAGAGATACAAACAATGCTCTACATGTCATTTCCCGCATTTCTAATTCTTAAATTGTCATGTAGTCTTGTATTTCCGTCTGTACATTGGAAGTCAATGGGGTCCAATGTTATTTGTGGACAATAATATGTATTTATTTTATTTTCCACAGAATAAAGAAAGTCTTTTTGGAACGACATGACGGTGAGTAAATATTCAGTATAATCCTAACAGACCAATCAGATAATTGGATCGAGTCAGTTAGAAATAACAAGGGTTCACACAAAACAACGGGAGTCCAGTTTTAGTCATTATGTTGATTGCAGTTGAAATCAGCTTTCAGAAGAGATCAGATGTGCTAAAACATTAGCCACCATTTAAATCCAGACTCAAAACTCATCTGTTTAGCTGTGCATTTATTGAATGAGCACTGTGCTATGTCCAAGACTAATTGCTCTGTATTTTATATATAATCATTTTCTATTTTTAAGTTAATTTTAAATAAATATTTAAATCATTTTAAAGTTTTTGATTATTTTGTATGATTATTATACTTCCTTTTAAGTAAAGCACTTTGAATTACCATTGTGTATGAAATGTGCTATGCTTTGCCTAACCTGACCAGGGTCTATGATGACAGGATTTTTATTTTAGGCCGAACCATCCCTTTAAGGCTGTGTGTTTAAATCAATGTCCATGGTTAAGTAGTAGACACTCACAAAAGTGTGACTCTTTGAAGACAACTCTTCCGATTGTCTTCGGTGGGCAGCCACAATTATGAATTGCAAAGTTGACATTCTGGTCCAGGCATGGCACAGCTCATTAGAGAGCAAGAAAGATGAATAGAAGACGTTCACCTCGAGTATCTGAGTCTAAACTGCATTTTGAGAGAAATATGGAAATCTTTTCATCTGCAGAATGCAAATCTTCTCGCCACCCAAATAAACAAGCCAGGCGTGAAGACTTTAACAAGAAGGTCCAAAGAGCGACCCCTGGGTCTAATGAGTGTGCAATGGCACCAGCTTCTTTCCTCAGCCCATCCGATAACTGCTCAGCCTCTGGAACATGCATCAGACCGATTGGTTACTCCAATCCATTATTTAATAAAGTGAAGAGGTTTCGGTTTACAAAACTGCTCGTTTTCAATATCCATCAGATTCCCAGGATAAATGTCCTTGCTCACTGCACATACACCTACAAGATGTTCTCAACATGAATAACATAACTGAATTACCACAGCAACATCCCAACTTACATGCATACCACTATTATGTTACACATTCAGAGAGTGCTGAGTAAAAAAAAAAAAAGACCAGCAGGCCCAACATTCAGGGCAATTGTTGTGGCTCCATTGTTCAAAACCTGATGGGAATCTCAGGGGCTGGCTGAATAGAGATGCTACTGCGGTCTCCTGTTACTTCCCATGGTTTCTAAGTGATGGGGTCTTGGCTCATGTTCACTGGCTTCTTCTTAATGTTTAGATGCACCTGATAATAACATCACCTGGACCTCCTCCTCGTCCTCATCTTCTAGGTCTTTGTATAACCCTAACTCATTGAAAATAAATCAATGGAAGCTTAGAGACTGAGACTCTTATTTCTGGCTGTGTCTGTAGTCCACTGAAAGAACACAAAAAGTGAATTCACCAAAGCCCAGTAATTATGATTAAGAGCTTACCAAACAAAATGGAGCAGGGGAAGAATGTTTTCTGCTAACTCATCCTTGCAACAGAGGATACTAAGTAGACAGTAGAAAAGGGTAATGCAACAGTTGTTGTGTGGCGCTGCGTCGCGTCAACTAAAGACCGTCTACAGTGGACGCGACAAAGAGACCGTTGAAAATCATGTGAAATTTTCTTAGTATGCCATAAATAGAACGCAGAAGCATTTACTGTCAGGGATTTGTGGTGTCACTCCGCATCACATCCTGTGTAAACAGAATCACTGATTATACTGAGTTCTATTGAGTGATTTATATATAATGAATCTTGTTTATAGATCAATGGTTCTATAGTATTTGCTTTTACACCCAGCCACGCCATTCACATCCAGTGTTAGGAATTATTAGTTGTTTTTCCTAATAAGGATTAACACTTCAGGCACACCCCCTACGTGCAAACTTTTGTCTAATTAACCTGAACTTTTGTCTCATATTTATATCATACAATAAGCGATATCACACGAGCAGCGAGAGCAATATCAGACAAGTGCGGTTTCTGTCCTGAATATCTCAAGTTTAAAATGAACATTTCATTAAATAAAAAGTTAATATTGTTATATTTTAAACACAAAGTTTTGCATAGAAACACATTACCTTTAAAGCCACAGTAGAATTTGTCTGCATCTCCGAGCAGCACAGCATTGTTTAGTTTCTGAATGAATCAGAGTTTTGAACAAATCGTGTGAATCAATGATTCAAAGCCCTATTCACAAACAGGGCCATTTACTTCATTCCTGAATGAATCAGCAATTCTTACCACCACCAGCTGGCAGATTTAGTTTCTTATTTACAGTATAATTTAATTCAGTGGTTCTCAAAACTGTCCTGGAGTACCCCCTGCCCTTCACATTTTGTATGTCTCCCTCAATTATCACACCTGATTCAACTAATCGGCTCATTAGTGGAAACAGCCAGACCTGTGTCAGACATAGGGAGACATTAGGTGTTTCTCAATGTCAAGGAAGGATCCTCGGAAGCCAGTATTTCGAGGATGCTACGTCATCGATATCCGTCGAAGGACTGTTCCAATGTCGAGGATCCTCGGAATTTCAACCAAGGACTGAGTCCTTCGTTTGAAGAATATCCCATACACACGAAAGGATGCATATGTGGATCCTTCGTGCTCTTAAATCACCCACAATCCTATGCGTGCAGCTTTGCTATCTAACGTTAGTTCGAAAATGCAAAAATGTCGGAGCGTTAACGGCTTTTATTTACGTTACCAAACATTTGTTACAGTATAACTGTAGTAAATATAAATAAAGTTTGACATTTAAATGCCAGTACAAATTACTACCGTATTGATATTGTAAATTATACAATTACAAATGGTTAACTGAACCGGACCTGTCATTTAACAATTGGTTGCGTCATCTGCATTTCTTTTATAAATAACTAGTTAAGTTGTCCAAAGTAATTTAATGATACCATTCACAGCGTTATTCAAACGGACCTTTTCACTGACATAACGACGCAATTACGTGCACTTACTAGGCTGTTCCATTTACGTGTTCTACGAATGCAAAGAGGAGTCTCGCCTAGCCTCTGAAGGAAGTGACTTGGAAGGATCAGTCCTACCAAGGAAGCATCCTTGACATTGAGAAACGCCTATTGCTGGAAGTACTTCACTGAGAGGTTTTAGAACCCCTGATTTTTTTAAATAAAAATAATTATAATGATAATAATAAACACATTCAAGGGATAGTTCACCCCAATTTTTTAATTTTTTTTTTATTTTTTATTCTGACGTCATTTACCCAAATCTGAATGATGTACTTTCTTTGGTGGAACATAAAAGAAGGTATTTTGAAGACTGTTGGCAAACAAAGCTTGCATTAGTTACCAATGATCTTCATTGCATGAACAAAAAATACTGAGATGTTTCTCAAATCATCTTCTTTTATGTTCCATAGTTTATGTTAGACCGTTGTAGACTAAATGTGTATTATGTTTATGTATAATACATTTTGTTGAATCTAATAAAATATATCTAAAGCTACAATTTGTAATGTCTGCTTGATACTTTCTCATTTAACACGAAAATAGTTTTAAATAATCTTTTCACGGTCAGTTTTATTTTGCGATTAATTGGGATTAATTAGATTAACTGAAACATCTTGTAATTAATTTAATTAAATATTAAAATGCTGACCAGGACATGTCCCATATAAATGACACATATGGCCACCCTATTTATATGTAAACCTTGTTTGTTTTTGACAGTGTTAATGCAATCAGATGCAAAAGATAACTAAGTGTGTGTGTGTGTGTGTGCACTTCAAGTGTGCATTGTACAGTGCAGTGAGACGGAGGCACCAGAACTGCACCTGTGATAATATGATATTACCTCAAAAGCAGATCATGGAGACATTGCAATTTTCAACAAAAGTAGCTTAAGCTGGTTTAACTGTTTTTGTTGTTGTTGTTGTTTTCAGCATTAAATTCAAGAAGGCTTTCATTCCCACTTGTAAAGGTGGCGAATACATAGCTCTATAATTTTGTTATACCTGCACTATCACCTACATTCACATCAGGTGTTAAGGCAGCACATGGTTTTCTCTAGTATTTACCTCAAGCTGCTGCCATTAGCATGTTTGTTTTATGGCTAATGCTCTCAGCAGGAAGAGCAGGCGGGAAGCAGCACATCACCACCACAGTCACTTGTTACTCTGATAATCTGCTGTGATGGAATCACAGCACCAATCGATGTTTCAAGATGCTTACACTTAAAGACATGTGGACAATTAGGCCAGCAAGATTAGCATCTGCCATAACACTCACTTCACACATGAAGAGCCAGAGACACAAGAAAATGTCAATACAGCAGGTTTGATTGTGATATATTATAAACAAAACCAAAAAACGCATTATAGAATTTCACTAAGAGAAAGAATAACTTGTTAGTGTACTTGATGTTCACTGGAGACTTTACAGATGCGCACTCCACCTCGGTGCCACCTCAGCAGCTGCGCTTGCTGTTTTCGTGTAGTGTTGCTTGTACTATTCTTTTTAAATATCCTGGTATTGCCGCCATTCATATGCTTTTAATAATAGTCAACATTACAGCCCTGTGTGCAATGCAGCTCGCGGTCGCTGAACGTGTATAGGTTGATAATGTAGAACTCTGAACAACTATGAGTATGTCAGATTGTATGGCGTTATTTTTTAGTCAAAAGTTATGAGCGTGTAAGACATGCTCACGAGCACATTATGTTATTTCACACGCGCAAAAATGAACCTTCAGCTGGCATGATAAAAGTACTCGCACACAAATTCAACAACCGAGAGGTGTACATGTAGCTGCGAGCGAGCGCCTAGCATACTCTCATAGGTTAACTCTGCTTGTGCAGTGGAATCCTGCTCGCACGCAGCGGGCTTCTGCTTGCGGAGTGCTGTTTTTCTCGCGCAGTGGATTTCTGCTTGCTCAGCTGATTTCTGCTCCCTTGAGTCTACATGACTTTTGACAATTTGGGGGCGGAAAATCAAGGAGGGCACTGACCCTCTTATGATTGGTCACGTTCACACAGGGACATCCTTGTACCTTAATTGACAGCTCTCATTACAGGAATCACAGAGTTGGGTTAAGTTACCACCGAAGAAGATTGGGAATTAATTAGAATGAGTTTTCTAATATACATAAAATGTCTCTGCACGTATAAAATGCTGCGCAGATCATAGTTAAATTAATTACCATCGATGTATATATTTGCGAACAATGAAGCCTACATTTTATTACATAAGTTAACATTAACATTAACGTGCGTGAGTACTTTTATCATGCCAGCTGAAGGTTCATTTTTGCGCGTGTGAAATAACATAATGTGCTTGTGATCATGTCTTACACACTCATAACTTTTGACTAAAAAATAACGCCATAAGATTGTGTCACGTTCAGCAGTGGCAGCTCTTAAAGTAATAGCAGCCAAATAACCTAATAGCCCTGCTTTGATGTTCAGAGATGTGTCTGTTATTCAAAGAAAAAAAGAAAAATTAGGAAATCAATAACTTTTTTAGCTTCAACGATAAGTTAGAAGTCTATTAAATGTTAGTTCTCAATTATACTGTATATGTTTATATGTTGAATAGCTATAGTCAAGGGTTTAATATTAGTTTTTTTTTTCTCTCTCTCTCGCAGAGACATTACTAGTATTGGTTTTAGTGTTACTTGCCTTCAGTCATAATGATGCAACTAAACTAATATTAAAATATTAACGGTAATGTTAGATGGGATTAATCACATTTAATCACGTATTAATTTCAGAAACCTGTGGGATTATTAGTTCATTTATTAATCGATTGACAGCACTAGTTTATATATAAATTGAGATTAATTAATGCAGTCAAGGATTATTGTCCATTGTCAGTTCACCCATAAAATAATAAATGCAACTGTTTGGTAAAGCGCTTCCACACATAGTGAGTCTTTGCTAACCATGCTTTGTCCACACAGTCATTTCCTATAGTGCAATTAAAGCTTGGTGAATTTAGTAATTTTTTTGTGATTTGTTAAATTACATGTTGCTTTGCCTGACTGGTAAAAAAAAAAAGGAAGAAATCACATCAACTGACTATATCTTGCATTATATGCTGGCAGACTGGTTCAGCATCACTGATTACAGTCTACAGAACTGCATAAAACATGTTTTCATGGCAGACTATCTGTAGATTTTTTTTGTTGTTGTTGCACAGTTCACTCTATATCCACCTTATTTTGCAGTGCAGACGTACTTAAAGCCTCATACATTCAAGTCACAGATGGCCACAACCACTCTTAAGTCAAAAATAAGGAGGAAAGATATATTTCAGACAAAAAATAAATAAACCATCTGTGATGGCTGCTATCTGCGATTGCTATGCGTTTAGATTTTTACACTAGTAGCCACATTTTTTACACATTAAACAACTGTTTTGCATTTAAGGTAGTGAAGAAGAAAAAAAAGAGACAAGACTGCAGTACTTCTCCTGATCACACATGATCTCTAACAGGGCTGAATGAGTAAAAGCCTCTAGTAAATCGACCTTTCACTGTCTGCAATAGAACTTAGTTAAGGTAGTGCCATTTTTAATATTTGACAGGAATGAAAACTAGGCTGTGAGGATAGAAGTACAGTGCGTTCAGTACAGTTGACAGTTTGTACCATTTGTTCAGCTGAAAAAAGTTCTTTCAGAATAGTTGACAAAAACTCCATATCAGTTTTGTAAGTTGTGAGCTGTAAAATTACACAATCCAGAATCTTTATTTATATAGTGAGTGCCACTGTAAATACTTTTAATCTAACCCTCACAGCCTCATTTTCATTCATGTTAAATTAAAAAGTGCATATTCTAACCTATACTGTAATTAAGATCTACTCACATACAAATAGGACCATTTCATCCCCCAAGATCATATGATAAATTCAACCAAAACAATGCCTGAAGATTAAAATTTGAATGGAAAAAATACTTATCATTTGTATTTAGGCCCCGTTTGACACAAATTTGGTACCAATCAAATGAGCTGTAATGTAAACGAAAGCTAGCTATTTAAAAGAAGGTACAATCTCTCAATATTTCCTGCCTAAACATACAGTTTCAATGGGAAATATGTCAACCAAGGAATGAAATTTGCATTCATCAAGAGCTTTAACAGCAGGCAAATGTAGCCTCTCTCCTTCACCCACTGTCGATGCCTCCATCTGAGGTTCTGCATTTGCATGACTGGGGTTATTGCACTTGACTCACCCCATTGATTAATATATCTATCAATCTAATCTATTCCCAGTATTTCCATAATGTTTGCAGAGAACTTAACATGATGTCCAAATCCAGGGTTACCATAATGTATTAATCTGAACAGGAAAAAAACATAACCATGACAACAATCCCCCATCAAATAAATTACAAGCAAACAGTACAAATATATCCTTTACATGACTATAAACAGTAAATAAACTTTACAAGTATAACAGATTATTAACAGGAGGCTTGTACAGTAGCAAAAAAAAAATATTAAAAAGTAAACACTACAAATATGAGTATTTCTGTCTTGTTTTCCATAACAAAAATAATAATAATAATAATAATAATATATATATATATATATATATATATATATATATATATATATATATATATATATATATATATAAGTCTTAAATTAAATACATTTACATAAGAAGTAATATGACACATTAAGACATATTAAGTCTTGTTTTCTTAAAAATGTATAAGAATAAAATGTGTTCGTCTTTAAACAAATATCTGCCAATGGAGTAAAATAATTGTGTTTAACCTTTGAATTGTTTATATTTGTATTTTAAACAAATGTAATTCTCATTAAAAAGAATTTGCAAGAAAACAAGACTAAACATTTTGTCAGTTTGTTTCAAAAGGACATTTATTCTGATTTAAGAATGTTTGCATTGGAAAACTAAGACACTAAAACTTGGAAAAATTAAGACACTAAAACTGTTTTTGTTGCAGTGTAGATAGATGCTGTCTGGAATATGATGCAATGAGCACTGGGCTCTTTATTTATAAAAAAAAAAAAAAAAAAAAAAAACAGAAAACCTGACCTCTCCAATTGTATTTTGAATACAAAATGACAAAAAAAAATATTTTTCATACACTACATCCACAACTCTTCTCCCTACCCAGAACCCCCAGAGTAAACTCTGTTTCTATTTGAGTAACAGGACCTACTTTCGAAGTATCAGGAGCCCTGTTTGACAGCACATTAAAAACAGAATTTCTACAACTGAACCTAACAGAACAGCTAAAAGACTCAAAGTAACAAGAACATGAGTGCTTGAAAAATAAGTTGGAACCACCAGCACGCTTTTCTCCTGACAAATGTGTCTTATCCAAAATTCTAGAGAGGAATATAGAGCCGGTGCATTTCTGAGTTAGCCTTCCGTTTCAGTGATGGCTTGAAGATAAGAAGGATGGCATGAATTCAGAGCAGTATGGATTCACTTTGTAGTTCAGTGGTGACTGTAGAGGTAACTTAAAACAGCAGCCTGCCCTGTCACCTCAGTCCTTTCCCTTCTATCCTCTGCTCACAGATCTTGCTTTCACGCTACAGTAGACTGCCTGCCCCCTCAAAACTAATATCAAAACCCTCTGAATTAATCACTTCTCTCAGTCTTGGCTTTATAATGAGTCTCAGTGGGAATTATAAACGGAGTTGTATTGGGTCTCTGAAATGTTCTTGACGTCCATTGTGTTTTTCTGCAACAATCGACAGCAGCGCTCAAATATCACCAAACTCCCCGGCACTCTTGTAAATGTCAATAACAATGAAAAATATATTTAGGATACCTGACATTTCATAACAGTGGGGTAATACAAACTAAATAACTAATTGTAATGACCAAACACTAGATCAATTTGGCCATCAATTTGTCCAGGTTTGCCAAGGCACTAGCAAAGAAATTAGTGCGAAATTAAACGTGTTTGTAAAATATCTACTTTCAAATTATTACATTCATTTAAAACTTTATCTTGGGTTGGTCTGCTATGTACCACTAACTACATTTAACCTAGGGTTGGCCAATTTATGGGTAGACATGATAAACTGCTAGAAATCTGCAACCCGTAGAGATTTTGGACTATTGTCTCTATTGTGGTTACACACTCACATGACATTGCTATGTTTTGCTATCTTTGTGTTATGTGGTCACGAAAACGTTCAAGCCATAATAACTCATTTTAATATATGCAGAGAGAGTTATTTTTGCCGCTTTATAGTACTTGAAAGATTAAATACACACACTTGTTTGTCAAAATTACCCTCTTTGCAGTTATCCTTGTAAAGACAGTAATTTATATCTTAAGTGAAAGCAAACAGCTGAGAAAGAAAACATGTTACAGTATATTTGATCCGAGCAGCTCTTAAAGTGACAGCAGTCTAATCTTCCTGCTGTCTATCATTCATGTTAATCAAACATAAGAAGAGAGAAAATAAGGGAAAAATTAAGAAATTTATATCTAATTTACATAGTGAGGAATATGTAGCCTTTTTGTAAATTGATTACTTTATGCTATGCATGTCGCATTTCTTATTTATTGGTTCAACTGTAGTTTTGTTGTCATATTGTTTGTAGTTATTATAATTTTTTTCTAAATCACTGACTATTTAATGTACTTGTTTTCAGTGAGATTGAGCTTGAGTTATTTTTTTTTTATTTTTTTTTTTGTGATATCGATATTTTTGTGATTTAACCACTGTTTCCTGTGAGAGTAGCCTACAATGCCGTTGTCTGTTTCTATAAAGTGGGGCAGTTACAACTTTGCAAGGACAGTCTGGCGCTTCTGACTCTCTAAGTATAAAGTACATTTACATATTTAAAGAATTTGCCACAGATGATTCAAACACTAGTTTTAAGCAGTGTATAGAAGCACTTGTTGTTTGTCGTTTCTCCATTCACAAATGTAGGCATGGTTTTATGTTTATGAGGCGTGATACGCAACACAAAATGTAAAAAGACAGTATAAGTCATTATAATTAGTAATTATGTCCCCACTGGATGCAATAAAATGCCTCATTTAGAATTGTCATCACAGTATGTTAAGGCAGCGTTTCCCAATTCCAGTCCTCTTATCATGTACGATGTTTCTTCTATTCGACTGTAAGTGCCCTTCAAAGTGGACATTACCGGATTTCTGCCATGATTTTAGTTCAAAACGAGTGACTAGTTTTGAACTGGAATCATGGCATAGATCCTGTAATGTCCACTTGTCAGGGTACTTATGGTCAGATGTCATTTAAAGGTCATTAAAATGTGCAAGGTGTGAATTCAAATTGTATTTATTTACAGAGGTATATGATGTGACACACGTCTGTGTGTGAAGACGCTGCAGGCAGCAGTGCAGCGCAAATCCATGACTAAATGTTTGGAAGTGAATTAAACTTCAACAGATTTTACCTGCTTAGGGAGAAGGAAGCAAGGAACACGATTCAGGGATCATATCAATTGGAACACAGTTCATGCATGTAGATCTCTTCTACTGAGCTGGTTAAATGAATCAGGTGTGTTAACTAAGAGAGACATGCAAAATATGTAGAGCAAGGGGGCACGAGGACTGGGATTGGGAACCGCTGTGGAAAGTGGCGTAACATTTGCGTCCCACACTTGAGGCATTCTGCCAATTGCAACGCACTGGATAGCTGGCCAATCAGAGCACACCTCACTTTTCAGAATGATGAGCTTTGTAAAAATCAAAAGTTTCAGAAAGGCAGGGCATAGAGGAGAAACAATAATGTACAGTTTGTTGGAAATAATGTGTTTTTTTTAACCTTAAACCGCATTAACACATTGCATTAACACAAAATAATGTTCTTTTTAGCAATGTCATATGACCCCCTTTAAGACTTGACCTTTACTGTTTAGTAAATCCTGTTATCAGTTTTATTATGCACAATATGTCTCTACTTTTTCTTTGCACTTGCACATCCCTCAGCTTAGAAAATACATTTTCATGACCTTATTATTAAAAATTATCACATCCTATCATCTGCTCCAACAGAAACAACAAAACAGACCTCAAACCAATTTGATAAAATACATCTGCAAATGTCTAAATGACGAAACAAATCTGAAACAACGACAACAAAAACACGTTCATAATTCTATGTTATCTACAGTATATATATATATATATCCCTTTAACCTATTGATGTCAATAACACGTATTTTCACTTGTTTTCTCCCTTTCTGAGGAGAAAGGATGTGCAATACTTGATTAATCCTGGATGCTATCTGGGGAGAGTGACTTGTAAATGGTAAGCAACATTATCAATCCTGAGATGGAAGCTTGTGATTTATCACAATGTGTTTCCATTAAAAAGCCCCACGAGAACAGCTCTTGTGTCCAGCATTTTTTCGATCAATACCTGTGGCATGGATAGCCTTCTGTGCAGCTCTGCAAAGATGCATTAAGGCATGCTTAGATGTAAAATAAAAGAGTAAAAATAAAACTAACTCAAACAGAGCTTCATTGAAAAGTTGCCACAAAGACAGAAACACTGACCAACAGGATACTTTTGTACGAGTTAAATAAACCAACACCAGTCAGGAATGCATCAGAACCATTTAGAAATTAGTTTAGCTAAAATAGCGAGGGTCATTTCTGCATATTACTTTGCTGGACATCTTTATGAGTGACTCACTGATTCATACACTCAACCAGTTCAAAATGAGGGAATTAATTTTCTCATCCGATTTGTTCAAAAACTCTGCTTCACTCAAGCTTGTGATTGTGGGAGAACCAACGACTGATTGTTCTTTGTTTGGAAAAATTTCCGTTGGTGAAGCAAAGTACACAAAGTAATCAACAATAATGGGTCTCAAACATAAGTTACATTAAGGTTACCTGTTGTACAAAACCAATGTCACATGACTGCTTATGACAGAAAAAGTGATATTTTTAAAATTTGATTGGTAAAAATATTTGGAGTCTGTTTTTTTCTTTGTCTTTCAGTTCCAGTATGAGAAATAACAAGCTATTTGTAGGAGAAAATATTTTAGTTAAAAAAAAGAAGGGGAAAAGGTCTGCTTCTGACTCTATTTTAGATCTTTCTTAGACCTCATTATTAATAAAGAACATTTCCTAAAAATATACTAGTCAAAAGTGCAGAGAATCCTTGGAAAGCTTATTGCATATATTCGGAGGCACAAATTTATAACATAAAATAATAATTGTTATTAGGGTAGGGAGTTGCTTATTGGATTACTGATATAGCTTAAAGTGTTCGTCTAAAACAAAAGGAGTTTTTAGAGAGCAGGGATCGGGGTGACACAATAAAAAGTGCCAGAAGATAATCTCTTTAATCATAGTCTAAACAGCCCCAATGGCTGCACAGTTTCTTATTCCCCTTTATCTTACACTTATTTTCCCCTGAATAGTGGTTGCTTGTCCTACATAACAGTCATGGGCAGCAAATCCTCTTAGCATCTAATCATTGGCTTTATTCATAAAGGAAGCTCTTGATGTATTGACAGAACTGAATGCCCCAATCTCACTTGTGCTACCAGCTGGACTCCTCATTCTTATATCTCCAGCCTACAGAATGATGCTTCAGCAGGACAATACAATTCATGCCATTCAAACACCAGTATAGAGAGTTATTGGTTATGAAACACAACAAAGAGGAAACACACATACTAAACATTACATTTTCTTCATAAGAAATGGGGCAACTGGATAGTGTAGGATGGGTGCTATGGCCATATCAGTCGATAACAATGATTATCACAATGAATTTCAAATCTTTATTTCTTATTTATTGCAAGTTTAATGGCAGGATTTTTTTTCTTTACTCACTTCCAGTTGCTTAGCTGGATATCTAAAATATTGAATTAATTAATACATTTCTAATGAGTGATATTGTTTAAAATCATTAAACAGGTTTGTCTTGCCTGACTGACACATTTTGCAGTGCAGGCTGCAATGCTAATACTATTATTTTCTTAGAAATGCACATTTTTGACAACTGACCACTTTTGACAGTATACATTTAGTACAAATGCAAATACACTGTAGCTTAATCACAAAAATACTGCAATTATCCATTACTCTTTTAATACATATCTACAGTGTATTAATCATATAATAAAGTTCAATATAAATATATCCCACATTTGTGCTAAAATAGCATGGTGCAGTTAGTGTTACAACAGTAAATCCATTGTAAATGATAGCGATTTGTAACTTGAAATCCGTTCTGACTGTATCGTGTCATACAGTGTTTGTCAGCACTGTTTCATCTAAATCACAGAGCAATTTCTGTTCTTTGCTGAACTGAAGTGCTTCAGACTGGATCCCAGTGCTGTTTAGGGCTCACGTGACTGAGACTCATCACTGAGTAAATGCAGATGCGTTGGCTGCATCTGAAAACTTAGGCAGGTGACTTGCTGTCTTGCTGTCTAATCAGGCAGCATCTTTGCAGGCAGTGTTTTTTCCCCCGAAGCCACCTTATGAAACGGATTTCGTGTAATGGTTTAATGATCGAGAGCAAAATATAAAGAGCTTTGGTGATAACTAAGTGGATATTTAATTACTGCAATATTAATTTCTCACTAGAAATGACATAAAAAGTGTAAAACGTTGACCAGAAACATACATTTACATACAAACTGACCACCGACTGCAACTTTCAGACGCCATTTTTTATTTTCTGGCTGAACAGTCAGAGAATGGAACGCACAGGATTGTGGGATATCAAAGGCAGTGAAGGATACATTTATGCTGTTTTCAAATCCGGCCAGATGAAGGCATCTCAGGAGACAGGAAATAAAGCTAACATTGAATTCGGACATGCCTTGATGCCTTCCTATCTTGGAATGCATCCTTAGAAGGCATACTTTTTTCAGTTTTCGGATGCAGCCTCTGCCGAGTGTAAAAATAGTCTGTGTGGCACGGTTCAAATGAGTAGCACTGTTTCGTTCCCTTTTTGGTGCATAATCATTATATTGAACATTAATCGAAGTGTTCATATTGTGGAAGAATCCTCGTTTTATCGATTTTCTTCTTTATCGAGTTTTACTATTTTTGTTAGTGAAATGGCAAAAACGTAATGGTGGTACTGTTTTGTAATTAAGACATTAACATTAGTGCAAAAAATCCAACAGCATAAACTATGTTTGAAAAAAAAATGTTTAGTTACTATTTTTCATTCACAAATTTATTTCAGTCATTTCATTGTCATTGACAGCAGGGCTTTATTGCGATATTGGAAAAATAAGTTGCTGTCACATTAATTACCCCTTGTTAGTCTATCATCAGACTGTGCTCATTAATTAAGTGATCAGTCTCTGAACAGGTTGCAATGCAACAGTCTAATGTGGAAGTGAGCCATTATTAACAGCTGCAGCACACAAACGTGCGCTATCTCTAAGGGATTTTCAAGGTTGCAACTCAAACACTAGAGCTTTGAGCCCTGCTTATCAGGCACTTTTGCTCAAAATCAACTATATATGAGGACAAGCATTTGTTTAAATGAGAAACCCCACATCAGCTCCTCCTTTTTTAACAGAACAGCTTCAGTATGCTTTTTTTGTACAGCTATTTTTAAGTCTACTCAAGGGATGCATCTAATCACCGGTGTCCCTCAACAGTCTGTATCTAATCTGAGGAGCTAAATATAAAAGACTGTTATATAGACTGGGGACTGTTGAAACACTATCAGTTTAACCAATTGGAAATTAACATCACAATCGTTCATTTGGGAAAGTGAGGTGACAAATTATAGAAACAAAAAACAATTACTAAGCAAGTAAGACGAGACTTTTTTTTGTGTGTGTGCTTGTGTTAATTGATTTTTAGAACAATTAGTTTCTGTTTTTAAATTGGATTGGCTTCAGATCAGGAATTACTTTTTAATGTAATTATGCATGTTGCTTTCAAACCAGTCACCTTTCTGTTAGTTAACGCAGAATAGAGGGTGACACAGGAGTGGATTTTCAAATCTGTCCCGTCCCACGCCCGCAAAAAAAAATCCCATCCCGTCCCAATCCCACGGAAAAACTGGGGGAAAATTCCATCCCGTCCCAAAACTAGAAGAATGATTGCCGTTCCCGCCCACTCAAGGATTGTATATTTTTTGGCTGGAATCTGTCAGTTACAGTAAAAGAAAGAAAATGCAGTAAGCTACAGATCACAGCATGCCAACTTTAGTAAAATAAAACATTTTAAAATGTGTATATATATATATAAAAGCAGATTATAGAGACATTTTTATTATCCATTATCAAAAATCTTCATATCGCACACCCCTAGTTTATAGTTTATTATATAAAAGGCAGGCTATATTTGTGTATAAAGTTGGGAATCCAAGTGTATTCCCGGTCCCGCCCATTCCCGCTGACATTTTTTCCCATCCCGTCCCATTCCCGTGATTAATAGTGATTTTGTTCCCAATCCCGTGGGATTCCCGTGACCCGCGGAAATCCCGAAAAAATGTCAGCCTCTAACGCAGAAGCAGCTAACCAAAATTTATGAAAATTTTATTTCTACCAAGTAACATTTGTGACCCTGGAACACAAAACCAGTCATAAGGGAAATTTCTACATCACCTGACTGAATAAATAATCTTTCCATACATGTATGGTTTGTAAAGATCTGACAATATTTGGCCGAGATACAACTTTTTGAAAATCTGGAATCTGATGTTTTTAGCAATGCATATTAGTAATCAGAAATTAAGTTTTTATATATTTACAGTAGGGAATTTACAAAATATCTTCATGGAACATAATCTTTACTTAAAAAAAAAAAAATAATAATAATAATTTTGCCCCATACAATGTATTTTTGGCTATTGCTACAAATATACCCCAGCGCCTTAAGTCTGGTCTTGTGGTCCAGGATCACATTGCTTCTAACATTTTAAGAACATTATTACAACCAGATCACTTTAAATGAATGGTATTACTGCAACTGGAAAACATTCATTCATAACAACCTAGCCAGAATGTTAGCCTAGGTTTTTAGAGCATTGCCGTTAACTGGGATAAATAAGTGGCAAACTTGTATATATAAATATATATAGACTTTTGAGACACACAGCACAAAAAGACTCTGAGTTACGGTGAAACCTAATATGTTACACTTGTTCAGGCATCCAGTTAAGATATCTAAGCAAGGAGGCAGTAAAAAGTCACTTCTGTCACCTATGTCAGAAGCTGCTGTATTATTTGTGTGCTAGGCCTGATAAGGGGCTGCAAGAGTGGTGTCTGGCGATCCCACCTGTAGACTGATGCTCTCTGTTCATCACTTGAAATGTCATGTGAATTATAATGCAAAGCTAGCATTTGTCACAAAGACCACTGAGCAGATAACTCAGCTTGTCATATATAAAGAGAAAAAAAGTAAGCTTTGAGAGAATATCTCCCCATGGTGCGCTACAGTTGTCCTGATACCTGGAGAATAAATTCTGAAAACGTTCATTGTCCATGTCAGTATTTTATGAGACAGGACAATAACATCAGGACACAACGTGTCTCTGCCAATGACTCAAACTCTATCCAAAATTAATTCTACAGCATGACAGTACTAAATCAAGACCAAACAAGCATACTGATGAGTTCTTAAGGTTATTGGTGAAGAATGTATTTTAATTTAAAAAATAATTTGATACCAAAGAGCTGTGAAAGCTGCAAGACTTGGATCACTGTTACTGCCACAGTATACTTTCATTTACTACACCATTGAAAATATGAACTTTAAGAAGTGTTGTTTCAACATGCAGACTGTAAAAGCAGGTGTTACAGTATGTTAAATGTTACTTAACTGTTAATTAATTAATGCATTTACATTGTTGTTGATATAGCACAACAAACTAGATTTACATTTCCTGAACGAAGTGACTGAAAGGCAGCACAAGATAAAAGAACAGATGTAAAAAAGAAAAATTCCAACCACAATTCAGAATGCAAATACTGCCAAACTGAATGACAGATGCTCTATCAATATTTGATTTAATTTGCACTTTTACATTTATTTTGTTTTGTTCATAAAATCCAATAATTACAGAGCCCCACACATGACATGCAGAAAAAAAATAGTGGGCTAAATCACGCTCACGATTTACCAAGTCATTCCCTCAATGTACTAAAACGTGCACAGGATTATAATTGCGTTCCCTCGTTTTACTATTTCGTTCACTAGATTTATAAATCGTGCGCACAATTTAGCAAATTCGAGGGAACGCAATAGTAATTGTGCGCACGTTTTAGTACATTGAGGAAACGAATTAGTAAAACGCAAGCATGATTGATTTATTTTTTCTTGCATGTCATGTGCGGGGCTCCGTAAATAATACATATTCCTTAAATTAAATTATCTTATTCAATTATCTGAATAATAGTTGCATGGTGCCAAAAAAAAGGGAAGCAGAAATAGCATTACCGTCAGTTTATAACTTTGACTCTAGCATAAAGTCATTTTACTTAAGTCAGACAGTTCAAAAACATTTTACAAAATCTTACCGACCTCAAACTTGTGATTGCTTATAACAATTATGTGGAAAACAGAAATAATAAACTAATATACTGATATCAGTTTATTGCTATATACTAGAAAATATAAATGTGTACTTGACCCTCAGACCCTCAGTAAAGTGGTTTAGTTACTACAAAGCTACTAATGCATTGTATCAGCAGAACAAAATGAAAGATTGTTCCCTAACCATCAGCACCCAAAAGAGCTTAACCAGTCTTAACCAGTGGCACAAGTTTGGTGTGGGACAGGGGAGTGTTTGTGCTTTACTATACAATTACATACAATTACAGACTTTAAGAAAAGAATATAAATGCATTATAACATTATCAAAAATAAAATTATTTTATATGACCTGTGCGCTATATTTCAAGCATTTTGAAGCCATATTCAAGTTTTGTATGAGGATCAAACAAAATTGACATTGTTATTCATTCATACATTTTCTCCTCCAGTGGACTATTAACCACTACAACCGGATAATAAAGTCAGTGAGCTGAAGATGTGAATCAGAGCCTTCCATTTTTGGAATAAACCATTGAAAAGGTCTGAATCAAAGAGTGATTCATTTATGAAATTGACAACAGTACTTTTCTCATGAACCCCACAACTATGCCAAGGACAGCTTGGTAAGATTTTTAGCAAATAATAACATACATTTTGCTCTTTTATGGAACATAAGATTTTTTATGTTTTGTGTCTTTTTTTAAGCCTGAAAGCTTCAAGTCACCATTCATTGTAACTGCATGCATGAAAGAGCAGGAAAAACTTTGCATTTTCTCTTTGCATTCCACAGTAGAAAGGAGCATATTTGGTTTTGGATCAACATAAAGAGGTGAAATAATAATAATAATAATAATAATAATAAATAATAATAAAATGTTATTTAAAACCATTTGATTAATTATCAAAATAATTTAATCCATATAAGGTATCTCATGCAACAAAGAAAATCGGTTACATCCTAAACTTTTAAAGTATCTCAAGTATGACTTTTATAAAACAGAGGAACTGAAGTTCAAAGTAGCTCATTTTTAAGGGAGTTATTACCTCCAGAGCCACAGCTGTCAATAATCAATCAAGAGCTTCAGAATGGCTTCTACATGCATCTTAAAATCTCTCCAAACAAGCTGTGAAATGCACCTTTAACAAAGGAACAGTCAGACTAATGGAACTTTATATGGACCCTCTATTTATCGAGCGAGTCAAGCTGTTGTAAAGGGCTCCATGATGGACCCAATTTTGGTGAAAAACCTCTTGAGACAAACTTCCACAAACCCAAGCTTTGAAATGCTTTTGTTGTGTGATCTATGGAACAGACCATGCCAAGCTGGCTCTGGGGAGAACAGATTGGGCGTCCATGTTCGAACAATGTCTAGAGGAGATGGAATTAGTCTCTAATTCACTCTACCCCATTCAACCTTCTGCTCCAGCTCGGCAGGCGGGGAAAGGTCACAACAGGTGTCCTGTGCCGTCCCCTTTTAAGAGTGCTTGGCTGTGTTCCATGGTTACCCAAGTGAATGCCACGCACCATTTCAACTCTTTGAACAAACACTGCAGGTCTTTTTCTTTACAGCTTTTGTCCAGTTCCCCTGTCCAACCAGGGTCAGAGCAGGGCAGTAAGTGTCCCGAGTGGCCACTATTTTTCACACTAAGGAACTTTGTGCCTGGTGGTCCTGGTTTGGACATACAGGTACGTGACAATACATTACTATCTGTAAATGACTGCAATCAATTGGAATTTAGTTAGTTACACTTTAGCTTTTACAATTTGAATGTCCAGAATTTACCATTGTTATGTTCCTGTGTAAGGTTTTAAGGGATGGTTGGAATATTTTCAAAGCTCTGTCTTAGATTAAAAGGGAAGAAGATTGTCTCTGTGTGATGTGTTGCTCTTGATGTCAAGTGACAAGCATTGAATTGAGTATTAAGTCCTGACCACACTAACGTCTCAAATTTGTATCATTTCATGTCAAGTGGTTTTATTGCCTGTCATCTCATTAATTGCAGGATTGAAATACAGTTTATCTAGAGCCACAGTGCAAAATGTAACAATGACAGCTAGTCATAAGATGCTACAATAAAGGCAAAAAAACATATACACAAGGGATAATAATGAAGAGTAATAAACTAAATGCTTTCGGTCGACGAAAATGGATAGTGTTGTTGTCGATTGGCTGCAAGCTCATTGTGTGGTGTAAAATGTTTGGTGCTGATATGTGTGTCATGAATTATTATTTCGGTTACATTTAAAACCATGCATACCAGTTATTTGCCAGAATATTTTAAAATGGCGACTGCAGGCAGTACGCAATATAAAAGAAATTCGAAGCCAAATAATATTTTATTAAGGACAACGCAGTTATATCATTATAGCATCATAATCATTTCAAATGTTCGCTTATTTTGCTGTTGTTCCGTTACGCAAAAAATAACACAACAAAAATGTATACAGCACACCGAAAAAACCCCCCGAAAACCGCCGTTTTCTTATTTAATGATTTGAATGTTATGAGAGACGTATATCAGGAGTATATGAATAGTAAACATTATCTATATGTGCAAATCTTTTAAAATTGTGTCGAACTAACATGTTTTGTGATAAGATTGCCTTGCAGAAGATGTTATCGATTGGTCGTCAGGAGCTGCGTGAGATTTTAATACGCATGGATTGACGGAAAAGCTTAGCAATCGTATCGCATGTTGGCACAAAGGGAAAATATCACCACTCACTACAGCAGTGTGATCCTCTGCAACCAGCAGGTACCGACACGGCCATTCAAGAAATCCGTCATCCAAAGGAAGATAGCAAGGATTTTTAGGATATTAGGGTTAAATGGTGCTCCTAACAGCGAGCAACATTGCTTCAACATTTCCGAAGACGCGATTCACCGCAAGGGTTAAAAACCGTACTACGCTTACACTCCTATCAGCATGCCACGCCATTTTCCTGCTTTATTTCCCCCCGCTTCCATGCTTCCTGCTCCGCCGTCCCCTCCTGAACGCTGATCAGGGAGGTATTTTCAGCCAGAGGATGAGATGCAGAACACATAAAAGCAACACAAATAAAAGGTCATTGTCTGAGGGCTTACCGGAGCCGAGGCAGGAAAGGGCCCGAACCAGTCAGTAACTATCGACCACGTGCTGGTGCTGGACCTGGAAGACAGAGAACAACAAAGACAGTTTGTGACAAAGCTGACACGCTGTAGTCTTGGAAGAGTAAAATCAATTGTGACATTTTTCATTTATTTGTAAATGCCTCTTTGGCGGCAGACTCACTCGAAACGACAGTCTGGCTCTTACGGAATAGGAGAGGTGAGAGTAAAATAGAAGAATCCTGACAGTTGCCTTAATGAGATTCCGCATTAGGGCCGCGCTCACACACTTTTCTCCCAGCCAGGAGCACGCCCTTCACTTTCAATCTCACACACAAGTAATTTGGAAAACATTAACCCTATAAAAAACTAAATCCAGACAGCGTTGCTGACACTTTTCTCACCGTCCCGGATTTAATGTGAGACAAGAGCCTTAAACAGTTTGCATCCATTTTGATGAACAGAAATAGATGCATGTGTGGATATCAAATCAAACATTTGCAAAGTATATTCGATTTTAAAAGTTGATGTAAAAGTCAGGCATATTTCTGACAGAATTGGGTTTGTTATTCCAGGCATACAGACACAGAATAACTTTAATATTAGTATGCATTATTACCTTCCCGCAAATACAAAAGCTGTATACTGAATTTCTTCATGTGAAACTTTATATATAAAAACTTTTTTATAGGAACTTTACAATAAAAGCTTACATATACAAATACTCTACCAAATCTGCTCACAGCATAACTGACCTATTTTACAATTCACCTGATTTACTAAAGTAGTTTATTGTTAACAGGTATAAGGTTTAACAAGCACTACACTTTTTATGTCAAAAAACTATATAGGATTGGTGGCAGTATGTAGTAAATATAATCAGCAATAATAAACACTGTAAATCTATTAATGAAAAATATCGATTCTTAGAATTCAAATGATAGATGTCTATCATTTGTGTAAATAAAAATATTGGCATTCACCAAATAAACAAATAACACCTCCTGCCGCAGATGAGGTGAAGTATACAGGGAATGAGACTAGTTCATTGAGTTAACTCAGACTATTCACCCCTGTACTCCACAAAGGAAATTTCATATACAGACGTGTAATCTTTTAGCTCAACTATTTCTATTTCACAGTAATACATAATCAAAAGTATGATGAGTTGATCTTAAAGGAGCAGCTCACTTAAAAATTATTCTGCCAAATAATTTTATTTCAAACACTGAACAGAAGAAATAACTGGTTATTTCTGTCCATGCAGTTAGGTACATTTGGGCTTATGAGCTTCAGAAAAGTAGCAAACCCAGTGCACAAATATCATGTAAGCAGTCCACATGACTGATACACTACCTTTAAAATGGGTATAGGTCTGAATTATCATTAATGTTATTTTAAGATAAAAATTCTGCTAGTTTGATGTACTATAGTTGGTATAAGGGGAAGGGGCATTATTATCTTAATCTAGAAATTTGTTTACACAAAAATCTGTGTAGTTAAAATGGAGAATACAATGGAGAAAATCTTAAATAGTAATTTTACACACACACACACACACATAAAATATAGGGTTAACTTTTATTTAATGCATCATTGCTGAATTAAAGTATGAATTTCTTTCGAGAAATGAAATAAATCAAATTAAATCTCGCCTTCTCCTAAATTCGTAATGGTAGTGGATCTTCTTAAAGTTCATTTTCTCAACATATAGAGTGCACTAGCATACAGATATTAGCATATTAGCTTTTAGCATGGAAGACAAAACATTTTTAATGCAAATCACTAGTGCTTAAAGGTTTAGAACTTTTTTTTATTACTTTTCACACTTCAGTGGAGCTTACTCAAAAAAAGGACTAAAGGGCATACTAGATCTTTTAGAAACAATATCCCTTGTTCTCTTAAATCGCTGAGATGTGCTGGCATAAATAAAAACAGATGGCTATTATGTGAAAGTCCTGGAGCTGAGCGCAGTAGCACTACGCCAAAGACCCCGTCACATTTACTATCCATCTCTATCTGATTAGCATTTCAACTCACTTGTCAGGTTTACTTGATATGTGTTGTAATCTGATTTGTGGGTCAGGAGGAGAGCATCTCTTATAATAAGTAACATAAGTAGACACAACGTTATTTATTACTTAGGGCCACAGTGTGGTGGTTAGTGTTACAGCAATTCATTTCATCCTCCCTTTCCACTTCTGGAATTTAAAAATGAAAGATTAAAATAAATAATTTAAAGTATTCTACTTTTTTATGAGAAAATAAAAAAGCATTAATGAATATATGCACACACACATTTGATAGATAGCACAGGGTTTAATCTATTTGTTTTCAGCATCTCTCTGGACAGCGGATAAACACTTTGCTCCTCTTTACCTTTGCAGTCCTGGTTGAACGTGAAGTGGATTTACTTGCAGGCAGCATGCAGCGTGAGTGTCGGAGGTCAGCTCTCTCCCACTGCCCCTCTGGCGAGGTTGCAGCGGCCAGACTCCCGTACTGATACACCCGATCTCTTGGAGCAACCATCCATAATCTGAAGAACTTGGGGAAGAGGCCAAAAACCTGTCAGCATTACACTGTGGGTCAGGCTGTGGTACTGAGGACACTGTGGGGAACAAACTGAGAGAGTGTAACAGAGTAAACAAGATATTTATCTAACCTTTGAGATTAAGAACAAGATTTGAGTAAGATTTTTGGTTTTACATTCTGCATCTTAGATTTATGTCTGGTGAAGTCTAAAGTCTCTTCTAAAGTCCCTGCAACTCCAGAAATTAAAATATGGTCTTACGTATATGGGAAAGCAACTAAGTTTGCATCACCATTTTTATAACGTATAAAGAAAAATAACAGTGAAGGAAATTATAGGTTTAATTCTGGTTGCAAAGTCATTTTGAAGAACTTGCAAATAACATTTTAAAATATGCAGTTGCACACATTCACTCTTATTGGTATGCTCAATATATTTAAAATGCAAAACATTTCATGTCTTCTCACATTCAGTTAGGAATTACATGAATCACTTAAATGATACCATATTTTCTAGGGCTGGGTTTTGACACAAATTTCATGATTCAATTTTAAATCACAAGCTTTCAATTCGATTATTCTGGATATAGGCTATAGTACATGCCAAATTTTCTCAAGGAAAAACAAATCTCTTGAGTAGTGCTGCTAGGTCTACATGGGAGTCAGTTGGAACTACATTATTATAATACTGAAGGTTAAAATCTAAATTATTTTTTTGTTTTATTATTTGTGTGTGTGTGTATGTGTGTCACAAAATGTGTATGTTTGGATACGCACATTGGAATGGTGGCTGTCATAAAAACTTGACAGATTTATTCAAGCATAAATTAAACATTGAAGAGCAGATTATAATGAATGTGTTATATGGGTCATTCATATTTAGTCAAATCCTCTCTAAAGTAATTTTTTCTAGCTGATTAACTATATGTTTGTTTCTGAGGTAAATGTGATATTACCTTACATTGTTTACAAGCTGTTAGGCTTTATCTTTCTGTGGTTGAAACACTAATTGAGCGAATACACAAGACTTTTGTAAGTTATACTCTTTCTTTTAAATTACCTTCGGATGTTTATTAATTTCTTTCGTAATGAAACTGGTATATGAAAGCAGAGGAGATGTTTCGCCAAAGTTCCTGTCGCTTCTTTTGAACTGATCTATCGTTAAACAGCACCAAAATGTCATAATAAGTACTGTAATAAAATGTACAGAATTTTAAATCCAAGACTTTTTTTCATATCAAAAGTAACAAAGTGCAAATGATTGCGATTTATTGGTTGGACTTTGCGCACCAGTGTTCCCGGTTCTTTTAACCTTTATCATTGTAGTTGATTGTTTCTGTTTAAAAGTCCAAAACACATTAAATAAAGTGTGCACATCCATAATAAAATGTGCCTCACAGCTTGGGCGGTGAATAAGAAGAACTCTCTTAGAAGAGCCTGGACACATTTTCATTTTTAATATAGCTGTGATTGGATTCATCTGAAAGGTGAAAGTCATATACACCTAGGATGGCTTGAGGGTGAGTAAAACACAGGCTAATTTTCATTTTTGGGTGAACTTACCCTTTAATCATTTGACAACATTTTCAAATAAATACATTTAGTAGTCTATACATTTAAATAACACATCTTACATCATACTTCAGCTTCTCATCAAATCTTCTGACCAAATGCTCTGTAGAATCTGAAGCGCCCGCCTCCTGCACATAACTATATAGATGCTGATGCGCCGGCTGAGACCAGTCACAGTGAAGTTCACACTGTAGTATTTCTTGAACAGTGAATGCCTCAAAGTGCACAGTGTAGGTGATAGGGAATGATTCAGACAGTGTTAATATGGTTTCAATTGGTGCATATAAGGTCTGGTTTCACGCAAACCACGGCAGTGCACAGAGTCTGATCCAGACTTTGGCTACGGTCCAGAGACACGATCGCACAGAGCGGATCATATATGCAAGTCTGGATTTATTCAAAACTTTTACAACTACACAGCCTCAGCATGATTATGACCAGTATGTCGTTTTACTAAGAGTTTCATATTTAATCTAGGAGATAATCGAATAGACTGTGGCTGTCAAATGTGGTGAGTGCCATTTCACCAAGTAAAGCATGTACTTGGATCAACATCCTTGATGAACATCATTCCAATCAACCAATCAGAATTGAGAGATAACTTTTCAGGAAATGTCAGTTTTAGGCTTACAATCAGGATTAGGTGCTTCTAACACCTTTGTTAATCAGCTATCATTTTCCTCCAATTTTAAGAATAAATTATAGGTAAGGTTATGTTTAGGGGTAGGGATTGGGTTAAGTCTGCATTTTTGCAAAGTAATATTGATCCAGGATCGACAAAAGATGTTGATCCAGGTACATGTCTTACTTGGCAAATCATGCCGACTGTCAGATGCGGCTTTACCAAACTCAATGTCTCTGGCCCGAGCAGACATAATCAAAACGCTATTGGCTATATTAAAAAGGGGGCAGGGCTGCTCTATATCTCCACCACTCTCTTCCTGTTTCAGTTGAAATTACGTCAAAACATGGAATAACGCTGCTTGTTTCAAGGCAAGCGTTCTGTTGTGAATAGTAAACACTGCCAACTTTGATTCAGTTGGCCATAATTTTGACATTGTCAGACCGCAGCCCAGCCAAATTGTATAACTTTCTGTCATAATAAAACAAAAACAAACAGAGGAATGCGTAATGGAGTTCAGCCGAGCTGTGCAAGAATATCAAATAGCAGAATTACAACATACTTTACCTTTACTGAGTCTGTGAAACAAAGCCAGTGTTACTCACGTATCCAGTACAAACAAACCTCTGCATCCGTTTTCAACACTGTGCTTATGGCCTCTCCTGTGCTTAAAAGCTTTTGAAATATTGATGCGGGTCCTACCTCCTGCCTGATCGTAACCATTATTTTTCCAGTGATGTCTCCGCCATCTTTCTTTTGGCAGTCTTTCGACAAACCTCCCGCTCCTATCATGAACTCCTGATTGCTGATTGGCTACGAATGTTGTGGTACTCGGTCTCATCAGTCCAATCAGTTTGTGATAATAAATTGTTTTAAATTGAGTAACATTTTTATGACTTTTTTTATGATCAAACCTGTCAAAGACTTAAAGTTGGAATTCTTCTGAGATTCTGTTATTGATTCACTATTTAATCCACAATGAGACAGATTAAATGATGCTCCATTGTCTCTGAAATATGTGGGTAAAACACGTTCAAGCTAGTCTAGTGTCTCTCTTGAGACTGCTGCTCTGACCCCTATCTCTCTCTTTTTACCTCACTGTCACAACTGACAGGCTTCTCCTCTCTCCAAGCAGCAAAACAGTGACACTGACTCTGTCCTGTCAATTATTTATGTCTAAGTGCCCAGCCTTGAGTCGTATGCCCTCTCCTCTCACTGCACACAGTCTGGGCTTCAGTCTCAGAGAGACCCCTTCAGCCTTCTGCACTTTGGCTGATAAAATCCAATCTTTATTTCTGAGATGCTTTTACTTATTCAATAAGCCACGAGATGCTGTTTTGAATTTACCATAGGTAAAGGCAGATGTCAGACATAACCTGAACCTGAGTTCCTAAAACGTCCTCAACTGATATTGAAGTGGCATTTTAAATGTGTTTAAAATCATGTAAGGTAACCTGAGATGATGATCTATCTATCTGTCTATCTATCTAACTGTCTGTCTTTCTGTCTGCCTCTCTGTGTGTGTGTGTGTGTGTGTGTGTGTGTGTGTGTGTGTTTGTGTGTGACCCTGTACCACAAAACCAGTCGCAAGGGTAATTTGTTTTTGTTTTTAATTGAGATTTATGCAACATCCATTGATGCATGGTTTGTTAAGATAGGACAATATTTGGATGAGATACAGCTATTTAAAAATTAGGAATCTGAGGGTGCAAAAAATAAAAATAAAAAATCAATTCCAAATACTGAGAAAATTGACTTTACATTTGTCTAAATAAAGTTCTTAGCAATGCAAATTACTGATCAAAATTACGTTTTGATATATTTACGGCAGGTATTACAGATATTACAGGTATTACAGTAGTAATTTACAAAATATCTTCACCAAACACGGTCTTTACTTAATATCCTAATGATTTTTGGCATAAAAAAAAAAAAAGTAAATCTATCATTTTGACCCATAATGTATTGTTGGCTGTTGCTACAAATATGCCCCTGGTAATTATGCTGGTTTTGTGGTCCAGGGTCACTCACACACACACACACACACACACACACACACACACATACACACACACACACACACACACACACACACACACACACACACACACACACGCGCACACACACACACATACACACACACACACACACACACACACACACACACACACACATACACACACATACACACACACACATGTTGTTTGTGTTTTTGTATCGTAAAAAGTGATATTCAATTAAACTTGAATTGAATTAAATTGAATTTTGAAACATTTGTGTTTTGAAGAACACAGTATTCCTTGCCAGACATTTGCTTTTTGCAGCCTTCACTACTACTTATTGCTTATTAATATCTCATAAATGTAGCTTATGAATAATGTAAAAATTGAAATCTAAATAAATAAATAAACTTACCACATACTGTAACTGGTCAGTCACACTGGGTGATCTTTTCTCACACCTGTAAGAGTTGTAATGGCCTTGTCATGGTATTATAAAGGCACAAGCATTTCTGAGGATGGAGGACAGTGTTCTGGCTGGTACTCAAGCATCTGACTCAGCATCTATACAAGATACTCCTACATTATAATCTTTTAAAATAAAGTGTATAACCATTGTGCCTGAAAATGACAATTTTTTTTTCAGCACAGAACATTACATTACTTTTCTTTTTTTCACTCAACAGACATGCCAGGGAGAAAAGTACTGACAATGATTGAGGAAAAGTATGTGTGCCAAATATCTGATCTTTTTTGGCACACTGTAAATCTTCCCTTAAAAGCCATTATACTGAAATATTTCCATCAAGGACTTGCACCGGCCCATTAACTTACGCCCTTTTTCAGAAAAAGTACATTCAGTTGAGTATAACGGCTTTTAGCATCATGAAAACACCATAGGCTTGGATTAGAGATATAAAACATACCCTGTTGGTGACTAAAAATTAAACTTTTTTGGGGGAAATTGTTATACCCTATGTAAACAATTCAGTAAGTTATATTACAATGTTATAACATTTAAAGCATTTTTAGGAAAAACATGAGGGTTAAATAACCTTAAAGGTAAAGCTGTTGAACATGTCCTATTGACTTTCATGGTATTTTTTGTACTATGGAAGTCAATCGGACCCAAAATCATTAGATTACCAAAATTCTTCAAAATATCTCAGTTTGGGTTCCACAGAAAACAGAAAGTCATACAGGTTTGGACTGGGTGAGTAAATAATCACAAAACGTTCATATTTGGGTGAACTATCAGTTGCACTTTATTTTACAGTATGTGTACATACATGTACTTACAATGTACTTCTGGTAATACAAGGTAACTACATGGGGTAGGGGTAGGTTCAGGGTTAGTACCTACACTAGTTATTACATAGTTATTGTAATTACTATAATAAGTACATAGTATGTACATGAAGAACAGGACTGCAAAATAAAGTGCTTACCGAACTATCCCTTTAAACTTAAATCTAAAGTATTACACTGTGCATTTCCTGCCAAAACTAGCAAAAAAAATAAAATAAATAAATAAATAAATTCTTCAGCTCAAAACGTGTAAAAAAGTGATTTTTTGTTTAGTAGGTCCAACTGTCTCACTTTCATCAAAGTCGAGCCTAAAACAGTTTTTGAATAGCTCTCATAAAAGCATTCATTTCATCTCTAGACAGGATTCACAATGTCACACTTGACGATTTGTCAGAGGTTAGAGAACATTGGGAGTTTGCGGAGCGGCCTTTTCTCGTTCAGCTCGACCTTAACAAGGTGAGCAGAAAGCCTCCACATGGGTGCTTTACAGCCTCTGTGTCATTTCATCTGTCAGGCCACACAAGATCACAACACAATAAACTTGTCAACTTTCAAGAAATTACTGCAACCAAACTCATTCCCTCTCACTCAGTGAAAGAGCGGGTGACATTGGGTCTTTTATAAGACCATGTGGAGGTCAGAGAATCTACTGCTTCTACGTGTGGAATTTAGGTTCCCGGTGGCTCCTGATTTATGGCTGGAGGGGCCCAAGGTTCTAGTTAAACTGCTGATTAAGGTGGCTTGAGAGAGACTGATTGAGATGCACTTGCAATGCAACGTGTCATAATTCCTATCCTCAAGAGGGAAGTACTTTATTTTACAGTCCTGTTCCTCATGTCCATACTATGTCAATATTATAGTAATAACAATAACTATGTAATAACTAGGTACTAACCCTGAACCTACCCCTAAACCTAACCCTACCCCATGTAGTTACCTTGTGCTATCAGAACGTTCTTAGATAAATACACTGTAAGTACACTATAAGTACATGTTAGTACACGTACTGTAAAATAAAATGCAACCCTCAAGAGTTACACTGACAAATCCTAGAATAATTATTTACTGATTGCATATAAGTGCAAGGTAATGTGCTTTGAAGTAATCAGTTTTTGGGATGGAAAGTTCAGAACATATTGGTATATTGAGATGTAGATAATAAACTACATAAAAGGGAGATTATGGCTAGTTTTCACACATCAAACAACCATTAAACAGACTATTATATGCTATTGGCCATTCATACAGTTTAAATAGTAAAGCTATAGTATGACGCAAAGAACAACACATGAATAAAAAAAATAAAATATTATAATTTTAATAAAAAAAGGTTTGGCCGCCATTGCAATTAGTAAATGTTTACCATTAAAACATATAATAAATGTTTATGGTTGGTATGGTTTTTAAAAGAAGTCTGCTCACCAAGATAACAGTATTCAGTTTTAATATATTTTTGTGAATGTTATGTTTCAGAAATCATTTTAATCTTGATTTTGTGCTTAAGAAATATTTCTTATTATTATAATGTTGAAAACAGTTGTGCTGCTTAATATTTTAATGGAAACTATAATATACGTCAAGGGTTCTTTGTGAATAGAAAGAAAAGTATTCATTTTAAATAAAATTATTGTGTAACAAACATCTTTAAATTTTATTCATACTCACACAAATGCTAATCGACCTCAAACTAGTGTATACAGAGTTATATCTTGCCCTTGTAAAATAATAATAATAATAATAATAATAATAATAATAATAAATCAGTCTGAATGAAAGGATGGGCTAAGCCTTTACATTGGAATAGGAAGTGCTGTTCTCGATCAGCCATTTTACAATAAAGCCAATGCTTTAAAATGTTTACCATTCATTAAAGCTTGGCACTGTGCAAGTGCGTTTCCAAATTTTCTAACTGCCCCATAAAGGTTTTATTCACTCATGTTCCCTTTGCCCTCCATCTGTCTCTATTAATACAAATATTTTCTATAATATGTCCAGGCTTGTCAAGAGTTGAGAACAAAACATTGGCTTTCATGCAGAGAAAATTGCTGATGTATCAGCATGCTGGCTTACGTTCAAGCATCAGGGCAGGATGCATCACACTGTTTTGTTCACAGCTTAACCTCAAATACACATTTCCCATCAGCCCAGGTGAACACACTCTAATCCCCGATCAACTCAATGGTATTACGGTATTAACAAAGACAAACAGCTAAGAGGACCCAATGCTAGATTACTGATGTATGTGGATTTTAGTCATTAAATGTCCATCCATCCATCCATCCATCCATCCATCCATCTATCTATCCATCTATCTATCTACAGTATCTATCTATCTATCTATCTATCTAGAAAAAGGTACAAAAGCTGTCAATGGGGCAGTATACTTTCTAAATATACTAAAATGTACGAATTAGATACTAATATGTACCTTTTTTGAAGTTAAATAAGTCACAAAGTGTTCCTTTTGAAAAGGTACTGCCCCAGTTAACCTTATTTCTAAAAGTGTATTGTTTTACTATACTTAACACTTTATTCTGATAGTTACTCAGCTAACTTTGCAACTACAGTACATGTCAACTACCAATCATTAAAGTATTAGAAGACTATCTGCTTACTGACTAGAAGCAAATTTGCAAGTACATATCAACTTATTCTACTAACTCTAACCCTAAACTAATAGTCTATCAATGCTCTAATGTAAGTTAGTTGGCATGCAGCTGCAAATTAATGAGTTGAGTTGACAAGTAGTTGCAAAGTTACTTACTGTATAGGTCGTAAAATAAAATCTAAAGAAGACTATCAATGTAAAATGTAGTCCTGTCATGCTTCATATTACACTAGTCCACTTGCATTTTATATTATACAGTCTATTACAATGGCATTGTAGAATATGTTGTCAGACCACCTGTAAAAGCATAACTGTGAATCCTGTCCTGTCAATATCCCAATAAATGTGTACATTTGTCCTGCTGAAAATGATATATGACATACAGAAAAAGTGCAGGCCTGTGCATTTTCAATCAGTGTTATCCATACCATTGTTACCATAGTTTACATCAGGAAATCAGATGTTTACAGCATGATTGTGTTTTTTTCTGTGGTGCTCTAAAAGGGGAAGTTGTGGCCTAGTGGTTATAGAGTTTGACTCCTAAGCATAGGGTTGTGGGTTTAATTCTCGGGCCGGCAATACCACGACTGAAGTGCCCTTGAGCAAGACACTGAAACCCCAACTGCTCCCTGGGCGCTGCAGCATAAATGGCTGCCCACTGCTCTGTGTGTGTGGATGGGTTAAACGCAGAGCACATATCCTGAGTATGAGTGACCATACTTGGCTGTATGTCACGTCACTAAAAGAATAAGTATTATAAACTACTGAACAGGAATACTATTGAACTACAGTACATGCCCTTACTGAGTGTAAGTATTGAATGAAGCTCTTTGCAATAAATTTACTTAAATGACATGTAATATGTTTAAAACGGACAATGTAAAATTGCTGGAAAGTCTACAGCCATGCAAGTGCAGAAATCTCATTTTTACATGTTAAACTGAAACTTCCATTGCTTCTGTTCTCCATTGCACCGATCACTTTTCTCTACCCTTTTGTCAAAGAAATTTGCTGGTGCACTATACTGGCAATAAATATTGCCTTCCTCCAAAAGCACAGGCTCACCTCAATAAACGTATTGCCCCAGTCAAGTGTAAATCATCTCTTATCCCCTCACTGATACCTGATCTTTCAGCCTTCGGTCTATCAGAACGATAGGATGTCCTCAGCATTCCTGCTCCGAGGAAGAGCCGTAATGGATGGCATCTGAGATTAAATTTATAGTGAAGGATAGAGCTTGTCTTGTTACCCTGTTTAATGGAAAACAATGAGTCTTCCAGTGGAGTCTCTAGGCTGACACATTGACCTGGATAGACTATTACGTATTTTATTGTCCCCAGAGCAGTAGCTTCTTCTTTTGGTGTCCAATGAATGAATGCCACAATCCAATACAGACAAGACAAATAAATAAAAAAAAGACCTGTTACACATTCCTGAAACTAATGGACTTCAGAGTTAAGAAACCAGGAGATATTAATGATTTGTTTCAGTGTATCATATTTTCATAGATAGATAGATAGATAACCTTTGCTATTATCCAGTGCTCACTTCTTTAAAAAACACTAATAATTTAATAAAATTTTTAATTGTACTGTAATCTTTTTCATATAGTATAATATTGTGATGCATAAAATAACATTAATTTGTTATTGAGGGGAGCATTACATATGGCAGTAGCCTTATTTTTAGCAGTATTTTGCACCAAAAAAAGTAATTCTGACCTTTTTTAATTATTATTTTCTCACAACTGACTTTTTTTCTGAGAAGCCTGAATTGTGAGATATAAATGTTTCAAGTGCGAGTGAGATGAAAAGTTGCAATTTGGCACAAAAAGAAAGAAAGAAAGAAAGAAAGAAAGAAAGAAAGAAAGAAAGAGAGAGAGAGAAAGAGAAAAAGAAAGAAATTGTGTTATGTAAAAAAAGGTAAAATCTAAGATATAAAGTCAGAATTGTGAGGGGGAAAGAAGTAATTATGAGATGTAAATTCGCAATTATGAGTTTATAATTTGAAACTGTGGAATATAAACCACATAATTTGGCGAAGAAAAGTCTGAATTCTGAGATATAAACTGACAGTTACCTATTTTATTCAGTGGTGAAATTAATTCTGATTATATCAGGATTACAAGTTTATAACTTGCAATAAACTTGCACTTTTGAGAAAGAGGGAAAACAAACCTGAATTGTGTGATAAAATTGGAATTTTGAGAAAAAAACAAAAACAAAAAACAATCTGGATTATGAGATCAAGTCCAAATACCTGTTTTATTATGTGGTGGAAACAAGCTTCAATATGATGCTGTATAACTTCTATAATTTAAAATGATTATCTTGGTTTATAGTGTTATTTTAATTTATTTAGACTTTAATATGAGTTCTATTTAAGTATATAATAGCTTATCTGTGCTTCGCAATAGAAAAAATATATTTGAGATAGAAAGAGACACCTGAGCAAAAAGAGAATGAAAAATGCATGGGGGAAAAGATGAGACATTTCCATTTGGAAACACATCCTGATGGAAGCAGTCCATCATGTAGTGCAGCGCAGAACAAAACAGAAGAGAACAGGAGTAATACTGTGCTGCAGGGGAGGCGAAGGGTGAGGGTGGATTTTACCTGACAGCACATACCCCTGAAGACCCCCCGAACTCTAGGTGACAAGATGACATGCTTTATCTGAATATCTGATGGGCTGGCCAATCATCTGCTCCTCTCAAATTACAGCTCTGAAGACAGGAAGTGCCAGAGGTAGACACATCCAGCTGATTAGTTATGGTTCCAGCCGTGTAATAGAGTTCCTGTTGAAGCAGGTAAATTATTAAATTAATAATTATAATATGCTGCTGTCAGATTCCTAGGCAGTCTGACACATTTGGGAGTAATATTAAGATTTGACAGCTAGATCTTGGCCTAGTATGAAACAGGAACACGCTGAAGAGAAACACTGTACATTTGAGGAAATGTTAAGTCAGTACAGTTGATCTGTCTTTAAAGAGACAGTTCAACCAAAAATGACATTATTTGCACACTCGTGTCAGTCCAAACCCATGTGTTGCATGTTTTCAGTATGTTTTATTTGATATTTGAGAGCCGGAGAAGAAGATTATTATTATTATTATTATTATTTATTTTTTACTTTTGGATCTTGACAGCCTGTGAGCTCAAGTTGTAACTTTGAGATGATATTTTTTTTTTCTAACCTAGGATAGTTTATTCAGTCAAAACAGAAATTAGGATTTAAATTTGAATTATTTTAATAAATTGATAACTTATTACTTTACTGTAAACATTTTTAAATCATCCTGCCGTCACCTTGGAAGTTTGCTGAGGCCCCCTAGTGGGCCCTGGGCCCTAGGTTAATAATATGCTGCTAATATATGGAGATATGACCACAAGAAGCATATTTAAATCTGACAAAACTTTTTGTAAATAAACAACAAGCAATAAACAAGCAAGAATATGTCTTTCTTATTTTAAAAAGTAATTTAAATTAATTCTGACAAGCAAGCATATGGTTTGGCAGTGGCAAAAGGGTGTGAAAAATTACAGCAAAACAGCTCCCCTATATATTTTAATATAATGTAAATCACAGATGTTATACATTAAATTATGCAGCAGTTTGACCTCTGTGTTTCCACACTATAAAATTCGAACTGTATTATGAAATTACAATCATTTAAATAGCAGATTAATAAATCAATAAACACAAAATGGACATACACCGGTATTTTTGCCAGCTGTGCGGTTTCTTTCATCTCACCAACAGTATTTAGTGTTCTGCCAAAGGAAGTAATGTAAAGACGTCACAACCGTCAATGCTCATGCTAGCATGCACCTCAAGAGCTCTCTTTGATCACTGAGAACTGTCATGTTTGTGCTCTTAAACAGTTTTAGATGAAATACCTGTACTCCAGAAAAAAAAAGAAAAAAAAATTATATATATATATATATATATATATATATATATATATATATATATATATATATATATATATATATATATATATATATATATATATAATTTGCTCTTTGCTTTAATTTCCTTTCCTTAATTCTGCGGGAGATTATAGAGAGCATGTAAATTCTAATAAAATTTAACAAACTGCGGACGAACAGAGGCTCTAATGAATGATTCAGAAGCACTTGGTTGGCATTTTCTAATCAGAGACAGATACTATTGTGTGCATTCATCACTGTACTCTATAATTTACCACTCATACTTCTTATTTTGGGTAACAAACATGTCCTTTTGGTTTAGTTATTTATGCTTGTGGTCTATTCACAATGGACATGAAAGACGATGATTTATTTACAAACATACGAGACTTGGACAGATGAGACTCCATTCAATAAACTCCTACTTTTGCTGCTTATTAATAGTTAGGAACATAGCTGTTAGTGATGCCAAAATATTGAATAATCAATTAGTTAATAGCGAGATTTGGTCCCTATAGAAAGTGTTACTTTTTAGATTTAACATGGAATTTTACTTTCACTTTACAGAGAAGTTAAATTTCATCTAATGAGCTAATTAAATTAAATATGTATCTGATTATTGTTTTCTACATTTTGTAGAAAAATGACATTTTCCTGGTTTGAAGTGACTTATCATCAAGGTCCTCTAAGCAAAGACTAGATGAACACAGAAGAGGAAGAAGTAAAAAATATGATCATGTTTATTATTGGAATGAGAAATGCCGGTGTCCAAACACACAAAAACCAGCTGACAAGGGCCACACAGTAATTGATTAATACTTTAAGCGGGATCAGTCTTATTCAGAAAACTGTTGCAGAACAAACCAGAAATAGAGTAAAATCCTTTTTGATCTCCAATAACAACACTGCTAGCTCAACTAAACATGTCTTCTGCAACAAAACCTTTTGTGTGTGAGACAGAGAGAGGCACAGAGACTTTGGTTAACGTTTTGGGTTTTTGTCTTAGAAAGACTTACAAGAAGTTCTTCAATCTGCCCATTAGTTGAAGTTGTTCAAATGACATTCCAACACACCAGGATTGGAATACTGAACACCCTCCACTGAACTTTTGTAATTATACCCTCACAAAACAACGCGATGATGTGTTAATCAGAAGAGAGTCATCCAGACAACCTTGTTTAAATACACTGTGATTATCAAAGGTCAGAAAACACTCGGAGACAGAAAAATGAGAGAAACGGCTGATCAAAACAGATCGAGGAAATGAAAGCGGTTATCAGAGGTAAACTGTTTGATGTTTGAGAAGTACATCATAATGGGAAAACGGCAAAGTGCTGTCGAACAAGGCTTGAAATTACACTAAAAGGTTCTGTGAGTGCCCTTCCAATTAAAGTCGTTTGTGGCTTGATGAACTCATTCCTATCTTAATCGTACTTCAAATTTTCAAGGCTATCATCTGTTAATAATTCAAATTTAATATATACCAACCAGAGATAATTTTACGAATGTAAAAATTCCTCTGGAAGAGTCTCTCATCCGTGTTGGTGAAATTGTCCGATGGGTTGATTGGTGGACTGATGCAACACTGCATAAACGAACTGTAAAAACGAAAAGCAAATTAGTTCATTCCTTTTATTCCGAATGTTCCTAAAATACCAACTACCAAATTTCTCTTTGAACTTCAATTATCAAGGCTGCAAATCTCATTCAATTAGCAAATTCATTAAGATGCTCAGTGTTAATGTCCAGGTTGATCTCATGATATATCATGTGTATCTTTTTCATTCTGAACTGAGTAACTTTTAGAGTTTTAAATAAAACTTGAAACTTAAAAAATAATAAATCTCAGACGCCGTGTTACTCAAAGAAATGCTTATATACAGTCATTTAAATAACGTTTAAATAAATCCCTCTTTAAAATATTTAAAAGTCCATATATTTTCACTCATTTGACAATGAGAGTTTTGCAGTTTGGATGTCCTTATAGTGCCTTTAATTTTCAGGCATGGTACAACTGCGTTTCAGGATCACACAATTGCTAATGAGAAAAAGACATCCTATCGTTACACCAGAGATCTGAACATGAAATACAGAAATGAAAAAATTAACCACCTTGATATAGTGTCCTGAATTCCCAAACCAAGATACATTCAAACAGAATAAAAGCGATAAATGCAAGATTTCTAAAGTACCAGGACCACTGACGGTAATTTATGTGTTAGGCTACATTAACTCTACAGGGCCACTGTTCCGGTGTGCCAGCTCTGTAGTGGGTGCCTGTCTTATTTGGTTGTGTTTGCATGGGGTGAATACACCTGTGTATTATTTAATAATAACCATTCACAATGCAGGCGATAAATGTGCTGGAAAAGTGCTGCATCATTATTCTCATTTGGTTGCACACAAACACTCCTCTTTTCTATGCAAATTATACTCAGCATTTATTGCAACCTTATTCATAAACTCAACTGTTATTGGCACCAGTAACAATCCCATTGGTAAAGTACAGTATGTCTGATTGAAACTCACAAGATGGTGAATTTATCAGTTTAAATGGGTCATGAACTGAAAAGTAAAAATTACCTTAGTCTTTTGACATATAACAGCTCAGTGTACTCTATATATAAAACAAAACAGTCTCATTATTTTAAAAACAGATGTTACAGAAACTTCTTTTGGAATGTGCCACTTTATGGTGTAATAGTCCAACGAAAGCCCGCCTCCGCAGGAGAAAGTCAACGCCTACTTTTGCATCACTGCCTCTTTAGTTGCGTTTGCAGTAGGAGAAGAAATACTAGAGAGATACAAACACAGGGTTGCTCTATCAACAGAACCTTTTAGAAGTCATTACAAGTTTACCAGACACTGTGAAGTGTTAAGTTGTGAAATTGTTTACTGTCGGGGATTTGTTCTATCAATCCGTGCATCAATCAATATTTATCTAGTGTAAATCAGAATCGCTGATTATAATGGGTTCTGTAAGTCACAGCAACATCCATCTATTATTTTAATAAGAAAAACTGTTAGCCAATCATAGCAGTGGGGCGTTTACTTGCGAGTCCTGAATGCGCCCGCCTATTCATAGTTTTCACAGTGATGTCACACCCCTGCAGGAATGTCCACCCGAGGGCAAAACACAGCCCTCCGCCACTGACTGACAGTTATTTTTTTTACAAAGTAGTAATATACGTACTAAGACACTGCTATTTAAAAGGCCAATTCAGAATACACCTTATTGATGATGAATACATTGTACGCAGGCAGATGAACCTGAATATACACACAATGTATGGTTTCATATTCAATTTAAAGATTTTCTGTAAAGAAAACACAACCATTTAGACATCGTGTTCATATTCCGGGCTTACCTAAAGTATGTTCCATCAATAATATGCACACTGAATTTGATCTTTTTAAAGCACTGTTCTGAGCCCCTTTACTTTAATATTTTTTTTTTACATTAAACATATTATTATGTCCCACATAAATAATGTGTTTTTAGTGATGGAACTATTGTAGCAGGTGCTTTATGGATTGCAAATGACCAAAGGTGTTTTTGTTCACATTTCATTTGTTTGCTTGCACAGTTTTTTTTTTTTTTTTTTTAGCAAGTCAAACGTAAAAAAAAAAAAGTAAAGGTGTGTGCAAATAAATGGCACTTTAATACCATGCAAGCTTTTATACATAGATGTTTAGTTACAAAATGGATGTTTGCATAATTTAAAGATTTCTCCTTTAGGTGAACTACTGTGATGGCAGAGCAACTGCTTAATGAGAATATTACTAAGCAAGTTGGTTTGTTTATAGAAATTTACCTGAATAATACCACACTTGGTTTAATAACAGATACATTTGACAGTAACTATCACCCCCTGGAGTACTGGAGGTTTGTTACCACATTCACCAAGTACTCGCGTCCGTTATCACATTTTAGTAAATGAACCAAGACGTGTCGACATGTGGAGTGGCAAAAGTCTGGATATCATAAAAACCCTTTGGCAAACCGGTGGCAAAGAAAGACTGATGTAAGTTGAGCTTGATAAAATCATTTATTGTGCTCCAGAAGATTAAATCCTATTTAACCAGAAAGAAAGACAAAATGACAAATAATCTACATCACAACAACCCTCTGTAGTTCCCAACAGCCATTTTGATCTTCTTTCAAGGTCAGCCAGTAGAAAATAAAAAAACATAATGAAATTTGGTTGCTGTTTGTAAGAAATGGCCCTCAGTCTTGCATTACATTCAGTTACAAGGCTTGTCCTGGCATGTGTGTATGCAAGTGTATGTGCATATGTGTGAAGAAACATACTGAGCTGTGGAGATCTTTGCAAACACAGATGAATCCCATCTTTCTCCTTGACACATGTGCATGCGCAAGTTGAATCCTCTTAGCGCCCACTGGTGTATGGTTCATTAAATTTTAATATTGTTCAAAGGAGCTTCCTTTGCAGGGGGACACATGGGCAGGCTGACTTTGCATATGCATACCTGCAGATGGGGACTGGCATACAGAGCAGCGACGCTCTCTCTGGCCTGTTTGTACTGTGCTGAGTTGTCACAGGTGAAGACAGAGCAGAGAGGAAAAGCCCACAGGAGATTGTGTTCTGATCAGGAACATGTTGTTGGGAACAGTGTGTGTCACGAGTTGGCTGATCAGGAGAAGGGTAGCATCATTCTTTCAATCTTG